>NC_048304.1:65309398-65475100 GCF_013100865.1 Trachemys scripta elegans | reverse complement strand
AGCACCGCCGGCCCCTGGCCTGGCCCTGCCGGCCCCGGCCCCGCCAGCACCGCAGGCCCCTGGCCCAGCACCGCCGGCCCCCGGCCCCGGGCCAGCACCGCCGGTCCCGGCCCGGCCCCGCACCCCCACACCTCCGGGCCCTGGACCAGCCCCCGGACCAGCACCGCCGGCCCCGGCCCGGCCCCCGGCCCAGCACCCAGCGACGCTGGCCCCTCCCTATTTTCCCGGACATGTTCGGCTTTTTGGGATTTCCCCCCGGATGGGGATTTTACGCCCAAAAAGCCGGACATGTCCGGGAAAATCTGGACGTATGGTAACCCTACTACAGTGGAATGTGGTAGCTTATTCGGGTTTTATTCCTCAGACTTGCTGGGTGACCTTGAGAATACCACTTAGCTCTTGCGTGCATCGAGAATATCATTCAATTCCTGTGTGCTTTAGATTCCTCATCCCTAAAATACAAATAGTTTCCTACCTTAGAAGGGTGTGTTGTGAAGTTTAATGCATCAATGTCTGCATACTGCTTTGAGATCGCTGGGGAGAATAAGCTATAGAAAGGCAAATTACTTACTAATATGGTTAATTACTAGTATTACTACTACTAGAGCTGAATAAAAATTTTGCTGGGCCGGGGGCTGGCCCAGGGCCAGCACCCCAGGGCCTGAGCCGAGCCGGGCTGCAGACGCTGGGGCTGGGGCTGGGGCCCGGGCTGGCCGCCGGAGGGAACCACTCGGTTGCGGGGTGGCAGACTGGGCCGCGCCTCCTCCCCCCAGCTTACCTGCTGCCTGCTTCAGCAGGGGAAGGGGCGGAGTTGGGGAGGGGACTTTGGGGAAGGGGTGGAGTTGGGGTAGGGGTGTGGGCGGGGCTGGGGGCAGGGCCGGGGCCCTGTGGAGTGTCCTCTTTTTGGACACTCAAAATATGGTAACCCTACACTGTAGCTACATTTCTGTATAGTTAAGATGTCAGCGTAGCTCGCTGCATGTATATAAAGACAGTGAAATCAATCTTATTTATTCAGTACTATATCTATATATATCAGAACCTGTGTTTAATATACTTTTTGGATAGTTTGTGAGGGAAAGTAGTGTATATGCATTTTAGATATTGTTATAATACTGTTTCTGTGTAGAAAACACCCTAAACAACAAGTAATTACACCAGGGGTCGGCAACCTTTCAGAAGTGGTGTGCTGAGTCTTCATTTATTCACTCTGATTTAAGGTTTCGCGTGCCAGTAATACATTTAAACGTTTTTAGAAGGTCTCTTTCTATATGTCTATAATATATAACTAAACTATTGTTGTATGTAAAGTAAATAAAGTTTTTAAAATGTTTAAGAAGCTTCATTTAAAATTAAATTAAAATGCAGAGCCCCCCAGACTGGTGGCCAGGACCCGGGCAGTGTGAGTGCCACTGAAAATCAGCTCTTGTGCTGAAGGCGGCACGCGTGCCATAGGTTGCCTACCCCTGAATTACACAGTAAAGACTGAGGCTAATTCCTGAGTTAGGGCTTTTATGTATTTGTAATGCTAACATGCAGAGCCGTTGTTTAGAATGTGTAAAGCATTTTAGTGGGTTATGGATAACTGGTGTAACCGTGAATGCAGGCCTGTTCTTCTTAGGCGTTCACATATTCTAATCTGCTTGCAAACACTTGCCATTTTCTTATCTCTCATTCATAGACTGAGCACTTTAGTTTCCTCCCCTCGGTGCTGACATTCCCAGGCTTTTTTTTTTTTTTTTTTTTTAAATCTGTGGTAGTCCTTGGTGGTACTAAGGATTGCACAATGCTGACTCTGAGAGGTGTATCCTAGATTGGTTTAATCTCCCAGGACAATAGTCTAGGCTATTTCCTAGGTTTCCATAGGGACAGGGACAATGCCTTCTCCACTGGAGTTCATCATCTGCCTGAATGATAATGGCACAGAGTACAGAGGAACTGAGTAAGTCAAGATCGTTTCTATGGTAACTGAAGCTAGCCTAAATTCAGGCTATGCATTTTTCTTTTTCATATTTATTTCTGACAAACCCAGGTAGTGTTTGCAGGGATTCTTTTTTGGATTGAAGACTGTGCTTACACCTAGAATGCTGAGGGAGAGGAAGTTGCTTCAGCATAAATAAATGTTTCTTAGTATTTTATTATTCTACACGTTGCATTGTCACTATAGATGTCACAATCAAATTGCCATTAGGCCTGTAGGTTTACACCTGTTCAAATTTAATGAAGCTGCGTATATCTCACACCTTCCCAAGACTATAATTTGAAAAGTTTTAGACTGAATTTAATTCCTTTAAAAAGGAGCAATAAAAATGCCTGAATCACAATATGACAGTGTCGTCATGAAATCATGTTGTGACATGATGCTGTTCAACTGCATCTGAGTGATGGTATACTGAAAGATTATCTGTCTTTCACTCTCTCTATATCTATGAATCCTATGCTCAAATTTCAAGGTTGGGTTATGTCCTGCTGAAACTTTCTTTTTTTCTTTAAATCTCTGAGTTAGAGAACACATAATCAGCAAAAAATGCATGCAGAAGATTTACATGCTAAAATCAAATAAAAAAAAGGGAACCATTCCAGGCCAAAGTACACCTCAATTTGCGGCATTTATAAAGTGTTTCATAATAAAATGGTAGTAGTAACCACCTTGAGACTTGGAGGGTAGCAGAGATAAAAGCATTAGTGTAATTCTTAAAACTGTTTCTTGCTTTTATTTTACATGTTGTGAAAAAAAAGGGGGGTGGGGGAGGGACAGAAAACTAAATGTGTGTGTAGGAATCATCCCAACGTTATAAACCTTTCCCTGTTCCTTCTCAGCTACCAATCCAACATCTTAGGGTACGTCTACACTACCTGCCAGATTGGTGGGTAGTGATCGATCGATTGGGGATCGATTTATCACGTCTAGTGTAGACGTGATAAAATCAATCCCCGATCACTCTGCAGTCGACTCTGGAACTCCACTGCAGTGAGAGGTGGAAGCGGAGTCGATGGGGGAGCGGCAGCGGTTGACTTGCTGCCGTCTCATGGCCAGGTAAATCGACCTAAAATACGCTGACTTCAGCTATGCTATTCGCGTTGCTGAAGTTGCATATCTTAGATCGATTTCCTTTCTCCCCCGCCCCCACTCCTCCAGTGTAGACCTAGCCTTACTACTTCTATGGCAAATGGCTCTCTGGAGATCAGAGTGCAAAACAACTCTATATTCCATATACTGACTTAAAGTTTACCTTTGGGGTGAAATGGCAAACCTTCCAACCCAAGCTAATTTGAGTTCCTGGATTGACTCTCAGAGGACTCTGAGAGGCTCATGAGCAGTCTTCCCTGGTGACTAGCTCCACACCACCAACCTGAGTGGCTAGATGGTGGAGAATGGTGATTTAGGCAGTGGTTGGGGAGAAATCTGTTGCAGTTCCATCAGTGGGAATGGTGGTATAGATCGAGCGTAAGCATTTTTACCAATATGTCACCTAATTCTGCTAGATGACACCGGTAGAAACTGGCACAACTACTAGTGGAGCTTCACCAGTGATGATTTTCATCATAAATGCTAGTGTAGATACAGTCTTATTATTTTTCTTTCCCCAGAGGCTGGCTGTATCACTTCTATGATACATTTGAGTTCTCTCAGGCACTGGAACACAATTTTTCAAGACTTGCATGAATATAGCAGGTCTAACCACCTATGGTATTTCTACACTGCAATTAAACACCTGTATCTGGCCCATGTCAGCTGATTTGGGGTCGTGGGCACGTGCCTTCCCTGGCACTGCCGCCGACCCACCACAGGATGACTGGGCCACAGTGCCCCCCCTTTCCTGAGACCCCCACCACCTCCTCCACTCCACACCCAAGGTTCAGCCTGGGACTGGGGCTGGGGTGTTGGGTCTGGTGGGAAAGGCTGGGGCAGGTTGGCTGGGGCTACTCTGATGGAGGCCCCCCAACCAGGGTTTTACCTTTTTATGGGAGGTTGGGGGCTCAAGCGTGCGGGGGCAGGAAGGGTCGGGGCCAGCAGGCTAGCCTCCCCAAAGTGAGGGTTCACCTGCCCTCCGTCCTGGTGGGGCTTGAGCTAAGGGGCTGTTTAATTTCTGGATGGACAGGCTGAGGAGGGTCCCAGATCTCAAGCTCTAGTCCAAGTCTGAAAGTCTGCATTGCAATTAAACAGCCCCTTAGCCAAAGCCCCAGGAGCCCGACATAGGCCAGCAGCAGGTTTTTAATTGCAGTGTCAACATGCCCTTAAATAGTACCATAAATAGTGTCCTCTAAATACATAATATGGATGGATAGATAGATTCAGGTCTTCCAGTTGATAGATAATTGAGCCAGGGATTTAGAGCGAGAATCTACAAACTTAATCTGGAAATTTCAAAAGCAAAAAGAAGTGGTTCTACTCACTGACAAGTTCAGGGCAGTGGCCTGAATTCCATATGGATATAGATTTATGAGAAAGGGAAATAAAGAAACAGGGATATTTCCCCATAGTACAGAGCATTGCCTTTTAATCGAAAACACCAGTGAGTGTAGGGATTACAGTGTCTGATTATGCAGGGTCAGGTACAGTCCCAAGAGAACTGTAGAGTACGGACAATTCATTTTAAAGTGAAGTTTCACTGTGGCTGGGCTGATAAATGCAGTATGTGTGCACTTGAATTAATCACCTGTAAGAAGATCTTTTTAAAGACAAGCGCCTCAAGAGGATGCTCCTGGTAAGCAGTGGAAAATATAAATAAGTAGGAAAGCTTTTGCTTGGTGTTTCCTAACCATTGGGAATATGTAGTTCAATTTAATTCAGGTATGATTTTCACAAAAGCACATTTTAATATGTGATCAATGGGAGTCTTTCCTATTCAGTTCCCTTCTTTCTTCATTGGAGCCAATAGTCTCTTTTGTCAGGGGATGCACTGAATTAAATGTGTGGGTTTTGATTGTGCCTCTGTGTATGAGGAAGGCTGAAAGGTGTCATTTCTTTTTAAAGTAGGAAAATCTGAGATACAACTGTGATGGTGGCTTCCATTGAATTGTTATGTGCTGCTGAACTCATGAATTCACCATGCATCACCCTCTTCCCTAGCTAAGCACTGGATCAGTAGCTATGGTGATATGTATTTTAAATGCCTACCTGGATTAGATGAGAGAGAGAGAGAGAGAGACTGAAATTTTTGTTTGTATAGTGATCACACAGTAGTGCGACAATAGTTAAAAGGATGTGCAGAGCCCATGGGGGAAAAACCATTTGTCCTTTAGTCACAGTGAAGAGGGGACATAAACAGGACAGCAAACACTTGTGGGTGTGGGTTCAAATGATGGCAATGCATTAGTCCTACAGACACACAGAAAGATGTAACAGGGAAGTAAAAAGTCTGGGGATGTGTCTTTCTCATCACCTTATCTTTCCCTCCTCCTTCCCCCACACCTCAAAAAAAGTTCAGATTTGTTCTGAGGCTTAGCCAAAAGTTTGAGTCATTTCTTACTAGGGTGACAAGATAGCAACTGTGAAAAAACAGGACAGGGGGTGGTGGGTAATAGGCGCCTATATAAGAAAAAGTTCCAAAAAACGGAACTGTCCCTTTAAAAATGGGACATCTGGTCATCCTATTTCTTACTTTATCAAAACCACTGTGACTGCCCCAAAGACCCATGCTCTGTGTTTAGGATGGTCAGAGGTATTTGAATAAAGTAAGACCTGCCTCAGACTTTTCCTTAAAACAAACTGGTTCTGCTTTTATTTTCTTTCCGAGAAAGTTTGGTCAAATATGTGGTCTTGTTTTGGGCTTTTGTTATGTTTTTTTTGAGGGAGGCTGTTTTGGGAAAGTGGAGAGGCAGGACATTTTCCAAGTACTTCTGCAACTACTGTTTTTGGCATGGTGCAGAAGTGGAAAAATCACCACATCACAATAGCACATATTCTCATGCTGGCCCTTGCATTGGTGTCAAAGGAGCCTCCTCCAGGGAATCCCTGAGGCAGGAGCCAGATGCAGTTGCATCCTGTGCTAGCCTGAGTGCAAAGTCAAGACACACCTAAGCCTGTGATATTTCCAGCCCAGACAAAATCAGGAAGTATTGGAAATCCTTAAAGAATGAGAGTCTGATCTTACACCATTTGTATGCCAAGGAGGTTTGGAGAAACATCTAGATACTTTGAAGTCTAGCCAAATGGAACTTCCAAACTTTGTAAGATTAATTCATACAGGGTCTGGTCCCATTAAATGCGGAGTGCCCTCAATGTCTAGTGAAATCAGTGGGATTGGAGGACACTCAGCATCTTGCAGGCTGTGTTCAGCACTTTGCAGGACAGGGCTCAGAATGCCTCAGTGCAATTCCATTTCTGTGTAATTTGTGTGCACTCCTGCTCCATGGTTTCATCTGAAGTACTTATACTTCTACAAACACAACAGGAAGAATGATGATTTAATGTGTTCTGATAAAGCAACATTGTCTCAATTTTTACTACTGCATTAGAAACTGTACTTATATTTTCATGTGGTTTAAATTGTTCTGTATTTCTCTCTCTTCTACATCCTGTCTCAGAGTAAAAATAGGTTGTAATGGACATCAGAATACACAACTTGCTTATGATGCCAGCTCAGTGTGGTAAACATCAGAAATGATAGAAGCTGTATAAGTACCATAGCTCCTGAAACCTGGATTTGACTTAGCTCAGAGAATGTGGCCTAAACATACAAGGATAGATTCTTTTCTTGGCTCAGGTTTAATCTGTCCTGTCTGCACTAGTATTAAAGAGTGAGGAAGTAAGAGTGATCCTTTCAAGACTCTAATTGCATGAATAAACATAAATTAATGATGATCTCAAAACTCAGTGTGGGTTAAATTAATGGTTCACAAACTTTTCCAATAAAGCTGGAGTCAGTTTTGTACAAACCAGAGCCAATTTGTGCATTCATGTCAAAGCTGTGTAAAACCATGAGCTGAAACCCAAGGAAAGGCATGGTCAAAGCCCTGCAAAATTGAAACAGTTCAGTTATCTGACAGCTGTAAGAAACATACTCTGTGGATCCCATTAAAATCGTGACATTTACTTCCTCATGTTATTTACTTCATCCAGTGTACTTGGGGCAATCTATAATTAGAATGATGATTACCACAAATACCATGGTGAATTTAAAAACTGAGTGTTGGCAACCATGGTGATGCACGTATGTAAAAATTCCTCTTTATGGACAAGTCAAGACCATGAGGACCCTTTTCCAATTGCTATTTAGGATGCACAGTAGGATAACAAAACTGGCTTAGTAAAACTCCATTGTTGGTATGTGGGCGGGGGCGGGAGGGGAAGGAGAGGAGGAATGTTTGCTGTTTTAGAAGTTGTCTCAGGTCATTGAGAATTATGTATAATATGTCACTATACAAACAGAAAGTACAAGTTGGAAAAATCTCCTCACTATTACATTACTAAAATTCAGGTAATTATTACTGCCACAAATCCAGAAATTTTCCTTTCTATGTGATTATTTTGCAATGATAATTTACATTTTACCTGCAGGCCATTGGCAATAATCACATAGAACAAAAGGTATGGACACAACTATTGTATCCTGTGTATGAATAAACATGTTTGCAAAGCTCACCAGTGGAGACAGATGGCTTCCCCTCAAGGCATCTGCAGTGCTCTCAAGCAAAGGGCTTCTCCGTGGTGCAGTTAGTAATACTGTTTGTTTAATCTTTGCCTCCCTGCATTTAGTATATTTAGTAACATTGTGCTTGCATTTAAAAACAAAACACTAATGCGATAATGAACACACTTAAATGTAATTCTGTTTGCGTCTGAGAAGCGTCTGTAATATCTGTTACTTATTGTTTTGTGTTGTGTGGTAAGTGGAATTAGCCAATCAGCTCTTCTCTTTAAGAAATCTGCAGCACCATGAGGAGCAAAAGATTATCAGTTTAGGGCTATGCAAATAGGTGCTCTTTTGACTGTCAGTGGCTAGTGATGTGGACTGTTGGTGACCCCGAACCATGACAGTGGAAACCTTTCTAGTGATAGTCTACCAGCTGCTGTATGTCAGCTCCAGCCATACACAGGATGCTCCACTCCATGTCTGTCTTTCTATGTTGATTTCCTTCTTGTTCTTAAATATTCAGTAGTGATGCTTCAAAATAGGCATAATAGCCTTTGCCTGCCCTATTTTGAATTACATACCGTTTTATTTATTTGTTTACCTGATGCTGTAAATATACAACATAGAACTGAACAGAGTTACTCAGGTTCCATGGTATAAAGGTTGGAGTCTTACTCCAGTGAAAGATTTTTGGCTGTCTGAACAATGGATTTTTTTGCACTGTCAGAGCAATTGAGAGGAATACACTGTGCTGTTTTTTTTTAAAAATGTTATGTATTTTTAATAATGATTTATAACCAGGCATCATATGTTTCCTTTATTAGTATCTATTGTGATGGGAATTAGTGACCTAGAAATGCCACTTCTCACAAAGTACCATAAAAATACATATGATATTCCCCATTAGATTGCAGGATAAAACATCCCTTTGATTGTATGTCAATAATAATTGTTACATAAGCACTATGAACACTGTTACTTTTAAAATATTAATTTTACAAACTTTTAAACTGTTTAAAATGGACAGTATGAATGGTAACATTGTAAATAAACAAATCTACTCTCTGTAGGCCTCGAGGCAAGTCAAACTTAAACAGCATTTTTAAAAGGTGGTATTAACTCTGTCTTATTTCCATTTAGTAAAATGTTACAGGCCATTTAACTTGAAATAGCTGAATAGCACCTGATACAACTATGTATGATTGTTTGCTTTGATATTATGAAAGAAGCAAGGCAGATGTTATATATGACCGAACAGTAGGTTCTCACAGGTCATGCTTTTGTTTCTCTGATCTCTTCACTGTTCTTGCTTGTTATTACCGCTCAGCTGCAAGTAATTAGCTAAAGATGAGGGTGTCAGGGCCGGCTCCAGCATTTCTGTCGCCCCAAGCGAAACAAACAAAAAAGCCGCGATCAGCGGCGGCAGTTCAGCAGCAGGTCCTTCGCTCCTAGAGGGAGTGAGGGACCTGCCGCTCCCGAATTGCCGCAGGTGCCGCCCCTCTCCCTTGGCCGCCCCAAGCACCTGCTTGTTAAGCTGGTGCCTGGAGCCGGCCCTGGAGGGTGTAACCAGCTTCTTCATGGTCCTGTTGATATGCCCCTCAAAAACTTACCTGTGCATAGTATCCAGCTCTGTGTGTTGTGATTTGGACCAGTGGTGAAGACTGGTAATCTCTTGGAGTGGGTTTTGTCTAGGTCGGGTCTCTTGTGGTGTATTTCCTTTTAGTCTCACTCTAAAGTTTTGTGCAGACCACTGAAAAATATAGCTGGTACTATGTACCTTATCTTGGGTTATCTGATTTGGACATGTTTCCAGAGAGCCCAAGATGGGAGTACCGGTGATCTGTTCTTTATGCCCTGAAATCAAATCCTTATCCACCAATTTATAAACCTCGAACAGAATAAAATGAAATACAGCAGGATTGTCACAGTAGTGAAGTGTGCTAAATGAAACCCTAAAGCAGACAGAAATATACTTTTTAAAAATATGCAGGAGGAAATAAAATATCATATGAAATGTGACCTAGCAGCTGAAGAATCATATGATTCTGCCAGATGTTTTGGAGAGAAATAAATCCATATTAAGATCATCTCCCTCTAGGGCTAGAGCTGGAGACGACAGTACTCCTTCAGTTAAAAGAAAGGACAGAGCTCTGAGAAGCATTATGCCTGAGACAGGATCTCCAGGGGAGCATGGCTGTTTGTTACATCTGTTGAAAAAAAAATGCAGCATATTATTCCTCATGACAGGCCAGCACCACTAGCTGGTGCAGAGAAGAGATGGGTCTTTGCTCCCCCCCTCCATCCCCTTTGGGGTTTCTAGTATTGTGAGTAGTATTGGAGATCCAGGTCCTTGCACTTTAAGCAATATCAAAATACATGGAATCACAGCCAGTTTTTAGCAGGAGGCATTTAACCAAGAGAACTACAAACTATAGACACATGCAAAAAAAGGCTTTCACCCAGCCTGAGATCCAGCTTTGTGTTTCTTCTTTACCTGGGGCCACATTGTCAGGAACTCGATACAACACACAAACACTTACGGGCTGAATAATATATGGCCAATATACAAACAATTACATGCAGGGGCACAAGGTTGGGAGGCTTCTTTTGTCCCCATCCATTTCCCCCTTCTGCATCCATACAAAACCAGGTACAATTTTCTGTTACATATTTTCCCTTTGCCATTGAAATTAACTTTTCTGTGTTTGCATCTGTATATGTGAGTGGGAGCCAGGGGGATGGAATAGGGAGGGAAATCCTTCCTCCTGAAATAAGGCTCCAAAGAGTTTCTCCTTGACTTAAACATTTCCTTGACTGGAAGATCCGTTTCCCTTTGCTCATGATCAGCATTACCAAAGAATACCACCTGCTCCTGTTTTTGTAGAAGTGCAGCTGATCATCTCTTGGATGATATGGGAGTGTCTGTGGTCAATATGAGAGCAATCTGGAGAGCAAATATTCAGCCTAATGAGCAAGTGCATAGTTAGGAGAGCACATGTAGTACAATATTAGTCTTATAGAAGGGCAATACTATCTGCATGTCTTGAATAAAACTGCTGAGAACTGGCATTTGGAAAGGCGAGGAGGTGCTGTAAACTGAAACTGCTACCCAAGGGATGGAAAATAGGCATAGCTGTTTCAAACCTTAGGGGTTTTCGTAACAAGTTACGTGCAACACCCCATTACAGTGGGCCCAGGACTAACCTTGGAGCCTGCTGCTTTCTGATCTCAGCAGCTCTGCTTGGCTGCAGCAGTTCTACCTGGCAGCTTAAATGAGCTTCTGTGCTGCAGTTGCTTCAGCGGAGAGGATCCAAGTCTCCATCACAGTGTGTTGATTCTGCTGCAGATGGTGCAGTGCAGACAAGTTTGAAATTTACTGCTGAAAAAAAGACCTGCCTTTAACCTGCCAGCTTATCTCCACCCTGTTGCTGGGAAAATAAGATGTCACACAGTCATGGTGAAAGAGTCAAAATATTAGCTGGTAGCATATAAGACTCAGGAATATGCTACCTAAGGAAAGAACAATTAGCTGAGAGCAGTGACTGGTATTCCCCCTACCTAATGGTGCTTTGAATTTGAGGCTTATCCTTTTTGCAGTGAGGGTTCATAGAATCATAGAATCATAGAATATCAGAGTTGGAAGGGACCTCAAGAGGTCATCTAGTCCAACCCCCTGCTCAAAGCAGGACCAATTCCCAGCTAAATCATCCCAGCCAGGGCTTTGTCAAGCCGGGCCTTAAAAACCTCCAAGGAAGGAGACTCCACCACCTCCCTAGGTAACCCATTCCAGTGTTTCACCACCCTCCTAGTGAAATAAAGTATCTTTGCTCATCCTACAGTGATAGCACCTAGTTGCCCTTCAAGCAAAAGAACAGAGACTCTACAGGCAACTGGGATAGCAAAGGGACAACATTTGATAGGCAGGGCATATATGAGGATAGTGCCTTGAGACCTGCCTTCTCCTGGGTTTCGCCTTTAAATTGAGGGTTTTCAGATCCTTCTGCAGGTCTACAATGTTAACCCACCAGTGTAGGGGGAAACTTGCCATTCCCCATCTCCTTGGCATCAGACCAGTTGCATGTTGCAAGCAGTGCTCTCCATCTTCTTCAAAGCCAACTGACATGTTGGAGGTTGGGCATGGAAGAGGGAAAAGGGGAACCCCAATACCACTTTCACAAAAGGGGAATAGGGAAGAAGGCATGGAAGTTGTCCGGAAGTTCAGAGTGGCTCTGCTCCCTCCTGCCTTTTCACCTCTCATGAATAATGCATCAACTCCACTCTGCTTCCTCCCCACCCCCCCATCTCCTTCTCCCTATCTCTGCAACACAGGCTTCTGGGAAGGAGAGTCAAAAGGCCCCAATGACGTTGCCATCCAGGCCATGGGTCTGGGAAGAAAGAGGAGAAGAATGGGTAGTGAAGAAGACTCTCCAGAGCTGCAGGAGCACCAGCTGGGAGGGGACCCACCAAATTAATTGAGATTGGGCTGACAGGATACAGAAGGAATGAATTGGTACTGGTATGCTTGTGAGAGGCTGGAAGCCCCAGCACTGTTAGGGAGCACTTAATATAAATGTGCAAAATGTATACAAATTTAAAATCTATTGTTTGTTTTATTGTCCCAGGTGTGAGCCTGGCTGCTGTGCTCTCTGCATCCTCTCTCCTTCTCTGTCCCCCCCCCCCCCCAAAAGCCATTTCAGGCACAGCTTGATACCTGATATTTAAAAGCATGCTGTTATGTGAGGAACACTAAATAAGCAGAGCTGTTTTTCACAGATGGAGTGTGCTTCACTGAGTGTAAACTGTAGTGAAACTAAAGACATGGACCTTTATCGGGAGGGGGGGGGGTCCCTTCTCTCCTTCCTATTGCCATAAAAGGGAACTTACATCTGTCATGTGAAAGCCTTGCAAAAATGACTTCTTCAGAGATGAGTCAACTTGGGTAGCCAGCCATTGAATTTCCCTGATATACAAAATGTGATACTGTAGTGAACCAGACCACAAGCCAGATAGGAGCACTGTGGTTTACCTAGCTATTCTTGGCTTATATTTGTTTGCTATTATCTATGAAAAAATGATTCTCTAGGGTCTGCCAGTTCATTTAAGACCAGCATATGTCTTCTGAATTCTGGAGAGGTATGTCATCATGCTTTCCCTCCTTCCCCCTTTCATCTTCACATATTGTAAATGTAAGGAACTTGGAAGTATCTACATGTCTTTGCTAGCCACACAATACAATTTATATCTTTCATACATTTCTTTTTAAGTAAAAAATGCTGGTGTCATTACTGTTGTTCTTTTGAGTCTAGCCAAGTGAAATCCTGTCAAGTAAAACCTTACTAACAGAATTCTGAACTGGATGAATCTGTTAAGCTTTCCCGGGGGAATGTATTCTACTCTTTTAACAACAGCCTCTCGGATGCTGGAAGAGTAAAGTTCTATTAATTGAAAAGATTGCTAATGTGGATGAAAGAAAGAAAGAAATGGGTTGGGGGAGATTTTAAATGTGCTTGCCACTTTCCAATTACCTTTACCTTAGAGCTGGACTCCAGGAGAAAAAGAGAGGGTTGCTGGGGTGGTGGTGGGGGGGAAGCTCCTATTTACAGCTTCAAACTACCCATTTTGATTACAGTTCAGCAGCAAGCAGAGCCATCGGGTCAGTGGGGCTATATTTGTTATGGATGTCATTAACAAGGCAGAACACATCTGAGGATTGCCATTTGCACTCTGTGCTGCAGTTTTCGCAACCACATGTAAACAGAACCTAGAATGATCAGTTCTGCTGCTCTAACCAAACAGATTAGAAAAATCTGTCTCCTATAAGTGATGTAGACAGAGCTGAATTTTCACAGGGTTTTCTTTTAAAATCAGTTTAATTTAAAAAAAAAAAATCTAAAACAATGATTTGCAGTGCTTGGAAACCGGGAATAGGTACAGTACGATGAATTCAGCACTAACTTTCTTAATACGATCACTTTCTTATTTATTTCAAAAGTGCAGAATCAGATCTTTTCTGGTTCCATTATAGCCATTGGGAATTTTGTCACTGCTTCTCAGGGCCTGGACCTATGTCCATTAACACAATTTAGTTGCTTTGTGTCAGAGGCTTGATTTCAAGGCCGGTTCAGCTGTAATTTTGAAAAACATGAACGCCCCTTGAAGTAACAAACAGATTGTTTAGAGGCAAATTGGACTTGCCTGGCTGATTCTAACTTAAGCTGGAGAACTGTTTGAAAGTGGGATCTAGTGAGATTTCTGGAATACGAAACTGAGTTGTTGATTAATGCACTAACTTGACACCGCATGTGGAGTGTGTTCAAATCCTGCTAAAGGCCACATGTGACTATGTTGTGAAATCATTCATTTTCACATTACCAAATCATCATGCAGGCCCAGGAGTGGAAAAGTAAAAGGTTTGCACATTTACAGAGAGATGTTTGAGAATCTTGCTGAGCCCTTGTATGTATTCTAGCTGATGCTCTCAATCCATCGCTATGGAAGTATTTGGAGTGGGGAGGAAGCAAGAACACTTTTATTGTGAGGCTATGCAAACTCTTTACTTCCTAAACTAAACTCTTGATGATCATCAAATTGTTGTGCAGTTTTCTATGGTTTACTGTTCATATTGACTTTTTCTTTCATTCACAGCACTGAACAATTGTTTTAGATCAGTTGTAATAATTGGGCAGAAGACTGGCTCTTCCCTAAAGTATCAGATAGTGGTCACTTCTTGAGACAGCATACCAAACTGGATGGTTTAATCTTCTATCATAGTTGATGAATCCCTAGCTTTTTTTCTCAATCTGCTGCAACAAAATATAGTATTAGAAAATTCTCATTTTAGTCACTAAGGAGGCAGTATGGTCCAGTTGTAATGGCACAGGACTGGGAGTCAGAAATGATTTCTCACCGCTGCTGCTGACTGTGGTGACCCTGAGCAAATAATTTAACTGTTGTCCCTCATTTCCCTTTCCTGTAAAATAGGAATAAAATACATTTCCCTGATCTGTAAAGCACTTTGAGATCTCTGAATGGAAAGTGTGATGGGTTCCCCCAGGGCCACCTGGAACTGGGGTACCACTTAGCTCTTGGACAATCAGCCTGGGCTCCCTCTCGCACTGTACTGCTGTGACAAGTTGCAAAGCCCTCCAGCCTGCACTTTCTCCAACCTTCATACAAGTAGAGCCACAACCAGCTACAGTTACATGCAGGCTCTCTGACCAGCCCCTGCATAGGAAGCCTATAGCCCAGGCCACTCCCCATGCATGCACCCCCTCTGGAGTATAAATCCAAAATTGTACCATCTTGTGCTGCAAAGAGAACAGTACAGCGTAAGCTCATAAAGTTCGCCCCCTCCCTCAATGTGGAGAGGTATATGCACCAGCCTTTGACCCTAAGTTATGATTCCCACACACTTCATTCCAACTCAATGGTTTAGATAAAGCAAAAATCAGTTTAACTACAAAAGATGGATTTTAAGGGATCGCAAACAGATCAAAGCATTACCTAGCAAATAAACAAAAAATGCAAATATAACACGAATTCAGATATAACACAGTAAAGCAGCCCTCCGGGGGAGTGGGGCTGCGCACTCCGGTGGATCAAAGCAAGTTCGATATAACGCGGTTTCACCTATAACGCAGTAAGATTTTTTTTTGGCCCCAGAGGATAGCGTTATATCGGGGTAAAGGTGTATTAAATTGATTGGATATGATTTAGTAGATTCTCACCCCAAAAGATACAAGCAGGCTGCAGATTCTTAAGGGGCAAGCTGCACTTGCTTTGCAGCTTGGAATTCCCAGGTGTTTCATTCACTGGCTAAAAATCCCTTTAGCCTGGGTCCAGCACTTCCACCAGTTCAATCTTTGTTTCTCAGGTGTTTCCAGGAGTTGTCTTATGTGGGAAGTGAAGAACCCCAGATGATGTCACTCCCTGCCTTATATAGCTTTTGCATATGATGGGAACCCTTTGTTCCAAAGCTTGGTTTCCCAGACCAGTCTGTGGAAAAATACTGACATCCCAAGATGGAGTCCAGAGACATGTGGTCTGATCACATGTCCTTGTAGAGTCATAGCAGCCATTACTTAGAGGCTGTCTGTAGTATTCTCAGCAAGGCTCACCGGGTGTGAGATAAGCTTCTCCTAAGGCCTATTGTTCTTTCTAATGGATCATTGCCCTGAATAGGCCCTTCCCAATCAGCTATCTAGACTGAAAGCATATTGTCTAGTGGGCATTACCCAGGAGTAACTACATTTGAAATACAGATGCATAGTCAATATTCATAACTTCAGATACAAAAATGATACATGAATACAAATAGGATAATTATATTCAGCAAATCATAACCTTTTCAGTGACATCTCATATGACCCATCTTGCATAAAAGACATCATATTTATGTCATAATCATAGAATCATAGAATATCAGGGTTGGAAGGGACCTCAGGAGGTCATCTACTCCAACCCCCTGCTCAAAACAGGACCAATTCCCAACTAAATCATCCCAGCCAGGGCTTTGTCAAGCCAGGCCTTAAAAACCTCCAAGGAAGGAGATTCCACCACCTCCCTAGGTAACGCATTCCAGTGCTTCACCACCCTCCTAGTGAAATAGTGTTTCCTAATATCCAACCTAGACCCGCCCCCCTGCAACTTGAGACCATTGCTCCTTGTTCTGTCATCTGCCACCACTGAGAACAGCCGAGCTCCATCCTCTTTGGAACCTCCCTTCAGGTAGTTGAAAGCAGCTATCAAATCCCCCCTCATTTTTCTCTTCTGGAGACTAAACAATCCCAGTTCCCTCAGCCTCTCCTCATAAGTCATGTGCTCCAGACCCCTAATCATTTTTGTTGCCCTCCGCTGGACTCTTTCCAATTTTTCCACATCCTTCTTGTAGTGTGGGGCCCAAAACTGGACACAGTACTCCAGATGAGGTCTCACCAATGCCGAATAGAGGGCAGTGCCCCTACTTATACAGCCCAAAATGCCATTAGTCTTCTTGGCAACAAGGGAACACCGACTCATATCCAGCTTCTTGTCCACTGTAACCCCTAGGTCCTTTTCTGCAGAACTGCTGCCTTGCCATTCGGTCCCTAGTCTGTAGCAGTGCATGGGATTCTTCTGTCCTAAGTGCAGGACTCTGCACTTGTCCTTGTTGAACCTCATCAGATTTCTTTTGGCCCAATCCTCTAATTTGTCTAGGTTCCTCTGTATCCGATCCCTACCCTCCAGTGTATCTACCATGCCTCCCAGTTTAGTGTCATCTGCAAACTTGCTGAGAATGCAGTCCACACCATCCTCCAGATCATTAATAAAGATATTGAACAAAACCGGCCCCAGGACCGACCGTTGGGACACTCCGCTTGAAACCGACTGCCAATAGACATGGAGCCATTGATCACTACCCGTTGAGCCCGACGATCTAGCCAGCTTTCTATCCACCTTACAGTCCATTCATCCAGCCCATACCTCTTTAACTTGGCAGCAAGAATACTGTGGGAGACCGTATCAAAAGCTTTGCTAAAGTCAAGGAATAACACATCCACTGCTTTCCCCTCATCCATAGACCCAGTTATCTCCTCATAGAAGGCAATTAGATTAGTCAGGCACGACTTGCCCTTGGTGAATCCATGCTGACTTCTTCCTGATTGCTTTCCTCTCCTCTAAGTGCTTCAGAATTGATTCCTTGAGGACCTGCTCCATGATTTTTCCAGGGACTGAGGTAAGGCTGACTGGCCTGTAGTTCCCTGGATCCTCCTTCTTCCCTTTTTTAAAGATGGACACTACATTAGCCTTTTTTCAGTCATCTGGGACCTCCCCCAATTGCCATGAGTTTTTAAAGACGATGGCCAATGGCTCCGCAATCACATCCGCCAACTCCTTTAGCACCCTCGGATGCAGCGCATCCGGCCCCATGGATCTGTGCTCATCCAGTTTTCCTAAATAGTCCCGAACCACTTCTTTCTCCACAGAGGGCTGGTCACCTCCTCCCCATACTGTGCTGCCCAATCCAGCAGTCTGGGAGCTGACCTTGTTTGTGAAGACAGAGGCAAAAAAAGCATTGAGTACATTAGCTTTTTCCACATCCTCTGTCACTAGGTTGCCTCCCTCATTCAGTAAGGGGCCCACACTTTCCTTGACTTTCTTCTTGTTGCTAACATACCTGAAGAAACCCTTCTTGTTTTTTTTAACATCTCTTGCTAGCTGCAACTCCAAGTGCGATAATAATACTATGAAGAATATGGGGTGCAGTGTCACACTATGTAAGTACTAAACAGTAATACTACTAAAATAAATCTCTCAACTATCTTATCAGAAATCATTTTTGAATCATAAAGGATTTCTGTCGTACACCCAGATTATCACTCAATTCCTATTAGTACTGCAAAATATGTACATTAGAATTATTGAATTTCCAGAACCAAAAATTGCAGAATGCTTGTTTCTATGTTCAAAAAAATTCTACCTCTACCTCATTTCAAGCTCCTCTTTCTACTGTTCTTGTTATGCACTTCTGCTTTTCATCTTCTGTCTGGGGTCAATACACATAGACAGATAAACAATCTGAATTTTTCCTTGCCATTCAATCCATTAGACTCATTATGTACTCCCCTTTTGGAAAAAGCCTTGGGCATCAACACTAGTTGCTTGTGGTATCTTCATAGCTGATGGGTTTTGATATGACAGACCTATTTTTTAATGATGCAGTTCTTTTCCATATCCCAAAACATTTCTGTTCTATTTCCACAAGTGAATAAATCTGCAAGTATAAAACCTTTTTTTTCTTTCACTCATTTGTCCAGGGGTTTTCTTACAGTACAACTAGCTGAGAGTTACTCACATGAGTAGTCCCATTTGTAACAGAATTAATTACTTGAATGAGCATGAATTAGAATTGTACATCTGGACCCCTGTTGTGTAGAAAAAGTGTAAACTTTATACATAAAGATACTTCATGTGATGCAGTTAACAAAACTGATGTGAAATATTGACACCTCATTGGGAAATTATCCAACTTTTTAGATCTTTTGCTAACTTTATATGCCAAAAATGGGTGACCTAGCCTGGGAAAACAAATCCCCAGTGTGATAGAGTTCTTAGAAGCAGTATTCTTCTCAAATCAGAGCTGAATTAAATTTTGGAACTCTCTCAAACTTGGATTTATTATATTGACATTTAGATAATAGATAATAGATTATTCTATTACATTAGAAACCGATCTTTTGAGGGAGGTTAATATCTCATTCATGTCAGACCACATACGGCATAAACTTGGTACATTGAGATGTCATTTTAAAAACTTTTGTGGGTATTTATTTTATGAAAAACTTATTTTTAAATCAGTTCAGTAGCTGTTGTTGATGCATCGAATGTGACAATTTTGTTGTAAAGGTTCAACATCAATAGCACAAATTAGAAAATTCAAAGTTAAAAGCTTTGCAGCTACCTCCTGCATTTGGTGCTGGAGAGAGGCAGAAACATCCCCCAGAAGTGTCCCACTTTCCAGGTATATTGGATGTTCCATTCTGATTTCAGTGGAATTCTGTCATTCCCAAGAAACACCACAATTTTCCAGAGTAGCATAGAAACTACAGAATAACCATCAGCAAAGCAGCTAGGTATTGCTAAAGCCCATATGCAGAATATTGCTGAATGGAACTCAGACCCAGGGGATTTTGGACCCAATCCTGTAAACCACGGGTTCTTAACCTTTTCCATAAAGTAAACCCCTGTTACAGCAGGAAAAAACGGTGTTGGGACATGCCCTGGCCCAGCCATAATGAAAGGGAAGGCGGTTGAGAACCTGTGCTGTAACTGCTTCCAAGTGAGTTCTTGACTCAGTGGACTCTTCTCTGTAGTAAGCACTATGCTTGAAAGTGTTTGTAGTGTCAGGGCCGCCCGGGGGTGTGTGTGTGTGTGTGGGGCAAGTGGGGCAATTTGCCCCAGGCCCCGGGAATATAGTATTCTATAGTATTGCAACTTTTTTTTATGGAAGGGGCCCCCAAAATTGCTTTGCCCCAGGTCCCCTGAATCCTTTGGGTGGCCCTGTGTAGTGTGAGTGACTGAGGAAGATAGACTGACTCAAAGACAACATAGCCTGGATTGAATTGTAAGGCAGACTCTTAAGAACATAAGAATTGCCATACTAAGTCAGACCAAAGGTCCATCCAGCCCAGTATCCTGTCTCCCAACAGTGGCCAATGCCAGGTGCCCCAGAGGGAGTGAACCTAACGGGTAATGATCAAGTGATCTCTCTCCTGCCATCCATCTCCACCCTCTGACAAACAGAGACTAGGGACACCATTCCTTACCCATCCTGGCTAATAGCCATTAATGGATTTAACATCCATGAATTTATCTAGTTCTCTTTTAAACCCTGTTATAGTCCTAGCCTTTGCAACCTCCTCAGGCAAGGAGTTCCATAGGTTGACTGTGTGCTGTGTGAAGAAGAACTTCCTTTTATTTGTTTTAAACCTGCTGCCCATTAATTTCATTTGGTGGCCCCTAGTTCTTATACACCACTACCTCGATATAACACGACCCGATAAAACACGAATTCGGATATAATGCAGTAAAGCAGTGCTCCGGGGGGGCGGGGCTGCGCACTCCGGTGGATTAAAGCAAGTACAATATAACGCGGTTTCACCTATAACGCGGTAAGATTTTTTTGGCTCCTGAGGACAGTGTTATATTGAGGTAGAGGTGTATTATGGGACCAAGTAAATCACTTTTCCTTATTCACTTTCTCCACACCACTCATGATTTTATATACCTCTATCATATCTCCCCTTAGTCTCCTTTTTTCCAAGCTGAAAAGTCCTAACCTCTTTAATCTCTTCTCATATGGGACCTGTTCCAAACCCCTAATCATTTTAGTTGCCCTTCTCTGAACCTTTTCTAATGCCAGTATATCTTTTTTTTGAGATGAGGAGACCACATCTGTACACAGTATTCAAGATGTGGGCATACTATGGATTTATATAAGGGCAATAAGATATTCTCCATCTTAGTCTCTATCCCTTTTTTTAATGATTCCTAACATCCTGTTTGCTTTTTTGACTGCCACTGCATACTGTGTGGACGTCTTCAGAGAACTATCCATGATGACTTCCTGATTAGTTGTAGTTAAATTAGCCCCCATCATATTGTATGTATAGTTGGGGTTATTTTTTTCCAATGTGCATTACTTTACATTTATCCACATTAAATTTTGTTTGCCATTTTGTTGCCCAATCACTTAGTTTTATGATATCTTTTTGAAGTTCTTCAGTCTGCTTTGGTCTTAACTATCTTGAGCAGTTTAGTATCATCTACAAACTTTGCCACCTCACTGTTTACCCCTTTCTTCAGATCATTTATGAATAAGTTGAATAGGATTGGTCCTAGGACTGACCCTTGGGGAACACCATTAGTTCCCCTCTCCATTCTGAAAATTTACCATTTATTCATACCCTTTGTTCCCTGTCCTTTAACCAGTTCTCAATCCATAAAAGGATCTTCCCTTTTATCCCGTGACAACTTAATTTACATAAGAGCCTTTGATGAGGGACCTTGTCAGAGGCTTTCTGGAAATCTAAGTACACTATGTCCACTGGATCCCCCTTGTCTACATGTTTGTTGACCCCTTCAAAGAACTCTAATAGATTAGTAAGACATGATTTCCCTTTACAGAAACCATGTTGACTTTTGCCCAACAATTTATGTTCTTCTAGGTGTCTGACAATTTTATTCTTTACTATTGTTTCAACTAATTTGCCAGTACTTACGTTAGACTTACCGGTCTGTAATTGCCAGGATCACCTCTAGAGCCCTTTTTAAATATTGGCATTACATTAGCTATCTTCCAGTCATTGGGTGCAGAAGCTGATTTAAAGGACAGGTTACAAACCATAGTTAATAGTTCTGCAATTTCATATTTGAGTTCTTTCAGAACTCTTGGATGAATGCCATCTGGTCCCGGTGACTTGTTACTGTTAAGTTTATTAATTAATTCCCAAACCTTCTCTAATGACACTTCAACCTGTGACAATTCCTCAGATTTGTCACCTACAAAGGATGGCTCAGGTTTGGGAATCTCCCTAACATCCTCAGCCATGAAGGCTGAAGCAAACAATTAATTTAGTTTCTCCACAATAATTTCATCATCTTTAAGTGCTCCTTTTTTTATCTCTTTCGTCCAGGGGTCCCACTGGTTGTTTAGCAGGCTTCCTGCTTCTGATGTACTTAAAAAACATTTTATTACCTTTTTGAATTTTTGGCTAGCTGTTCTTTAAACTCCTTTTTGGCTTTTCTTATTACATTTTTACACTTAACTTGGCAGTGTTTATGCTCCTTTCTATTTACCTTACTAGGATTTGACTTCCACTTTTAAAAAGATGCCTTTTTATCTCTCACTGCTTCTTTTACATGGTTTTAAGCCACGGTGGCTCTTTTTCAGTTTTTACTGTGTTTTTTAATTTGGGGTATACATTTAATTGGGCCTCTATTATGGTGTCTTCCACATTCATTAGCCATATGAAGGCCATTGAAGTCAATGGTCATGACATTCTCAAAGAATTCTAGTACATTGTGGAGAAACTACTTTCCTTTACAGAAGCTGTTCCAGTTTGTGTTTCTCATATCCTGTTGATCTAGTGTCTTACACTATAACCTTGAAGTAAGGCTTCTTGATTTAGAATAACATGTAACACCTTCAATAAAGTTAGATACACAATCTCCTACTGTCCAGTTCCCTAGTATACAATCTGTTTTTAATGAGAGATTGCATATTTTTTAAATTCCCTCAAAAGTTTTGGATGTACACCCTGCAGTCCTCCTGACTCTTTGCTCTTGAAAGTGTTAGTTTTTTTTTTCACACCATCTCCTCCTCTTTTAATTTATCAGATCATAATTTTTAATGGAAACTTAGGCCTTGGCTACACTTACCCGCTAGTTCGACAGCTGGAAATCGAACTTCTGGGTTCGACTTATCGCGTCTAGTCTGGACGCGATAAGTCGAACCCGGAAGTGCTCGCCGTCGACTGCGGTACTCCAGCTCGCCGAGAGGAGTACCGCGGAGTCGACGGGGGAGCCTGCCTGCCGCGTGTGGACCAAGGTAAGTTCGAACTAATTCGAACTAAGGTACTTCGAACTTCAGCTACGTTATTCACGTAGCTGAAGTTGCGTACCTTAGTTCGAATTAGGGGGGTAGTGTAGACCTGGCCTTACTTTTGTGTGTATTGCTCCATTTGTATCTACCAACACAACAGAAATAAAACCCTCCCCCTTCCATCCATTCTTACTCCAATCTTGTCTTTTTTTGGGGGGGGAAGGGGACCTGATTTGTGATTTTTTTTTTTTTTTTGAACATTTGGAGTTAGCAACATTGAATCCCTGACCATATTACCACAGTCATTAATGCAGAAAATGTGTATTAAAAATATGTACAGCTTAAGTTGTAAGACACCATTAGGAGTATTTTGGGATTTATTTTAGTTTTGTGCTTCATTAGTTTTCCAGCACAACTAAGCTTTAGTAATCGGTGATTCAGACAGACTTCCTCAACAGCAAGGTTAGGGAGCAGGCTTAGAGCTCACAGTCCGGACAGAGTGGGTTGTGGCAATCCTGAATTCATTCCCTTGGACAGGAGGACTTACTCTGCATGATTCACCCACCCACTTACTCCTTCTGTGTGTCAGTGTTTAGACTGTCACAGGAAGGAGAATAGGAAGTGACACAGATAAATCAACAGCCATTGATCTGCACTAAATGAATGACACCTCCACCCCATAGAGTGCATCCTAGTGCTGTTTGTGTTTGACTACAAGGCAACAGAGCTATCTTAACTGCTTCACTGTTGGTCCTATATGCCAGCAACTGTGGAGCCACATTCTATCCACGGTGATATCACAATGAAAAACCTGAATCACACATGCTACAAACAGCAGAGCTGGAGGTCCATATGCATTTTCCTCTTCATTTTGCCCATGTATCTCACTCTTACAACATTAGCGAAGCTTTTGAAGTTATTTACTTCCTGCCTTCAAGACACGTACGCAACTTCTGTTTGCCTCATTTGAGAGTTTTATGTGCATAGTGGGGATGGGGCGGGGCAGGGCAGAGGGGGCAGTTAGACTCCTATTAGATATTATATGGGTGTGTAATTATCCAACCCAAGACTTTTGAATTGGTCTTTGCCGGTCCTTTTCCCTGCAGGTCTGTAATGGACAGACGTTCCTCGGGATAAATTGCAGCAATCTATTTTACTTATTTGCACCTTCAGATTGTTGTGCTGCAATTGCTCTCATTTAGTTCTAATGTGATAGAATTCCCTTCATGCTGCCAATATAAGTAATAACTATAATGTCCTATGAGTCTGTCTTTATACATTCAATGAAATGATAACCAAGCAGCACACTAGTGGCCAACTGACCACCTTTATGGTCTCTTAAATTTAAATTCATTTCAACTCCGCTGATTTTAAAAATGTGGATAATCTGGTTTAACACCTCCAGGCATAAAGATTTCCCTATTTTTATGGGGGTTAGAAAATAATTTTGCCACTGGAACTTTTTAAAGCTGTTCTTGGCAGGTATAAGAGTGTCCCTATTAAAGAAAATGTTTATTTTCCTGCAATAACATCAGTGAAGGCTATAAATACAATAAAAGACACAGCACTTCAATAAAATATCTCACTTGGGAAACCTGGATTGTATGTTAACATATAATTAATAGTTCCACTTTGTTGAGGTATCTTGTAATAGGAGCAGAGCATTTTTCCTGTCCATCCATGTTTCTTTGCTTTTCTTTGAGCCTCCCTCACAAAGCTTTCTAAGCTGTGTTCTCAATGGAAGACAAACTTTCTTTGTCTTCAGGGTCCACTTTCCACCCAAAGAAGATTTTGAAAATGTAAAATACAGATTATGCTGACTCAAAATTTTAAAAACACCCCCACACCTCTCTCTCACTCTCTCTCTCTCACACACACACACACTCACACTCTTACACTTTTGATGCTTCTTCATGTAATAACTAACATGGCTTGTGCGGCTTTGTGTAAAGTATTTAACAATGTAAA
The DNA here is from genome assembly GCF_013100865.1 of Trachemys scripta elegans. Taxonomy (NCBI): domain Eukaryota; kingdom Metazoa; phylum Chordata; order Testudines; family Emydidae; genus Trachemys; species Trachemys scripta. The sequence continues at coordinate 65,450,470 of NC_048304.1, read as the reverse complement.
GAACTGAACAACAACGAAAAGGCAATGTGCCTTCTTTTTTGCTTCTTTATGATGTGTATATAGAGGGCCTGGGAAGCTTTTAGTTCGTTCAGTTTTTAGGAAATAACAGCAATGTCAAATCTGGTCTTTCATATTTTTGCTAGATTTCCCCAAGGGTCTTGATAGATTAGTGTAAAAAACATCTTTTTTTTCCCCGGTAAAAAATTTAGCTAACACATTTTAACTAATATGTTTTAAAACCCTATGTTTTGTCTTCGCTGTTTAAAAAGTGTGTGTTACATTGAGATGGCTAATGCAAGAGAGCTATCTTAATCTCTGTGTAAAAAATTTAGTGGAGACCAGGCACATATAGTCTTACTTTGAGGAAGCTAGTCGAGATCAACCCTTAAACCGCCCAGCTGTGGTTTACCTCAACTAGCTATTGTGATGCTGGCAAACCAGGTGCCGGCTCTTGCCAAGATTGCACACACTAGCTAAGAACTAACAAACTCATAGCTGGAGACAAGACAAGTTCACCTATATGTTAGGTGAACATACAGGTTAGGTGAACCCTGTTTATCCAATCCAGTTGGCACTGGAACCAGATTGGATAATCAAAAATATGGATAATCTGGAGAATGGGAAAGTGCCAGGCTGCAGCACCATCTAGCAGCCACAGGAGAGATTGCCCCCTTCTGGACTTGTGTGTGCTGGTTGTCCGGTTAATGGAGGGTCAGATAAATGGGGTTCTACTGTACTCGTTTTATAAGAATTTATTTAGTGTGTAAACTCCATGAAATTAATGTAAATTGATGCATGCATTAATCTCATGTGTAAGGTCAGAATTCTGTGGTATAACAAAATATGTGCATTTTGCCTTTGTAACTTTAAAAATGTTTGCTCTGAACTTGTGGGCACAGGAATTGTCCCCTGCCCATCCAGAAGGACTATCAAAATTAGATGGGCCATTAAGGAACATCATAATATAAAGGATTGGGTAATTGCCCTATTGCACCTTGGAAGTGCTACGTGCAAGGAAGCGTGTCTGTGAACTTGGAAACTGAATGAAGGAAATAAAACCATCACAGGAAAAAAATTCCATTTCTCTTTGCTGTTTGAACTCTAACAAGGCCAAAGTCTCTAAAATGAGGCAGAGATCCCCAGGGGTTATCCCTGTCTCCCTCCTGAAAGACATTTTGAATTGACAGATCACTACAACACTGTGACTCTTTAGATAACTCATTTATGTGTATATATGTTTGCTTGATTTAAACTGTAAATAATTCTCTTATTTTTTTCCTATTATTTAGTTTCCTAGTTGGATAGTTATTACAGGACTGGCTACAGGCATTGTGTTTAGTGTAAGATCTAGGGTACCAATTGATCTGGGATAAGTGACTGGTCTCTTGGGAGTGGAAGCAACTTGAATTGTTTGTGATTTTTGGTGTAAGTGACCATTTATCAGTAAATCCAGATTGTCCATATGGCAAGATAGACTGGAGAGTCTAAGGGGACTGTCTGACTCCATGGTAGTGATCCAGGAGTTCACATTTGTTACCAAATTGATGTGTTCTGTAATTAGATTTCACCACCATTTTGGGGAGTCTGTTCTGTTTTAGACAGTCTGCGCTGAAGTAGGCACTCATAGTTGTGAGCCATTCCAGACAGTGTGACAATTTACCTCAACTAGCTATATCATAGTAAAAAACTACAGAGCCTTGTCTTTGCTAGGGATATGCATCACTGTGTAAAAACATGCTTTTTTTCCTTCAGTGAAGAAATAGATGGGGAATATTGTATGTCAGCATGCCTGTAGGATTCACCTCAGACAACTAACATATTAAAATGTAATTTGTCCTGTTTACACTAGAGTTGAATGTGTTCATTAAAACATTAAAATATACTGTTCATCCTAGTCTAGGCAAGCCCAGCTGTTTCGGAGATATTTACTGTGAGTTCTGACATCTGAACTAAAGAGGACAAGGTGTTTGACTGTTTAAGAAAGGGTTCCTCTGTTGAAAATGTTAATCACATTGAAATTAAATGGTCTGGATAATAATCCCTTCTCCTCTCAATTGCTCAACTTTCACTCTTTTAAATCTTGCAATGTCATTATTTCATTAGTTCTCCACTTATTATAGACTTCCAGCCCACATAGAATCTAGATTTCTAATGTAAAAAAGTAACAGGACATTTAAAAACAAAAAACATTCTTTGATGTTTATATATTCCTATCATAAAGTAGCAAAAAAGGTAATGTACCTTTATATTTTTTGTTTTGTAGGTCACCATTAAAGATTCTGAATATCCTTCAATTTAGAAGATTTTTTTCTTGTCATATAAATGCAGGCTGACTTATTCCAAGTTTGCCTTTCAAGGCTGTCTTAAAGTTCATGCTATAAATTGCGCTCTCGAGAGGAAAAAATTATGTCATCCCTATGAGATCTCTTGTGTGAGTGACAAATCTCATCAATAGGATCTGAATAGTTTGAGCATCATTTTATCTCTGTATTCATCTATTTATTTTGTCTTAGTGGATTTGGTAGAGAAATCCACATGAGGATCTGCCTGTTTCTTGATGACAAAAGAGGATACAAAATAGATTTTTAGGAAGTGTTGAAAAGGCTATCACAAGAGGTGTAACTCTAACCATTGAAACTAAATTATGCCATAAGGATTAATTTAGACCTTGTCTAAATAGGGAAATTGACCAGTATAGCTATTGCAGAATAGCTGTTCCAGAAAAACTCTCTATGTGGACAAACTATTTTGGAATAAGTCACTTTTTTCCTGGAATGGTGTTTACATGCAGAACTATTGCGGAATAGCTATTCTGGTCAATTTCCCCAAGTAGACAGGGCCTTAGAACAGCTGTTAGCAAAGAAGCTGCATGTCAATCTGGCAATTAAATACCCCCAAATTGTTGGCTAAGGCTATATATTTATATTAGCCGATTGGCCCTCATCAGAACATTTTAAAAACATTCAAATTGACAGTAGAAATTTTTCTGCTCTAACATTAACTGAACAGAGGACCAATAGAGTAGCTAGAATATTTCTTGCAAGATATATATAGATTGTAAATGATAGTTAAATTTTGAATCCTGCTAACTATATTGGAAGTTTTATAAGGTTGAGAGAGCTTGTCTCTCAATGAGAGAAAGAAGTAATATGTAAATAAGGACATTTATAGTCCCCCTCCCCCTCCTGCCCAGGTTAACAAAGACCATGGAGGGAGCTGAGGAACACACAGAAAGGAAAGCCATGCAAGGCTAAGAAAAAGTGGGATCAGTTGCTTTTACTCTGATTTCTTACTTGTAAACTAATTTAGTTCCATACATCTGCTACTGAAGTCACAGTGATGTTTAGGGAATCTGATTAAAACACTCCACCAGAGCGGGAAACCAACATGACTGTTCTGTGAATAAACCTAATGCACTTCGTGCCATCCTGAATTTGTTAAACTATCGTTATCACCAAAATCCAACATCATCTTGGTGTTTTCATAAAAATTCAATTAATTATGTTCCTATTTAAGGTCATTCCTAAAGAATGAAAATGCTTTCCCTTATTGTTGTTGATGTGCCAGGGGTGAAAGTGAGCCGGTACTCCGTACCGGTAAGAACCCGCACCGGCCCATACCCAGCCCACATTATAGTGCTGCCGTGGCAGTGCTTTAATGTCCCTGCCCCTTTTGCCTCCCCTGTCGGCAGCCCTGCCAGCAGGGTCCTGTAGCGGGGTAGACACCCGCTCCTGCCTGGAAGGGCTTGAAAGGAGCCCTGGAGAGGGCTGCAGCTCTAAAAGCTGGGCTGATTGGGGAAGCGGCTGCAGCTGGGCCACACCCTCAATTAGGCCACAGCTGGCCTGTATAAAAAGTCTGGGAGCTAGGAGCTCAGAAGTCTTTCTCTGCATTCAGAAAGAGAGAAGGGCCTGGCTGCAGGGAGTTTAAACAGGGTACCTGAGTGGAGCAGGGCTGGGGACCGGCTGAGGAACTGGGGAGCTCCAGCCTGGAAAGCCCCAGGCTGTGGCCTAGCAGAAGGCCAAGGGGTACTGGCGGTTGCAGAGGGCAGCCCACAGGTAGGCCAAGGCAGCAGGTCTAGGGTTACTATATTTCCACAATCAAAAAAGAGGACACGGGGGGGGGGAGCCCCGCCCCACCCCCATCCACTCCCTCCCACTTCCCACCCTCTGACTGCCCCCCTCAGAACTCCCAACCCCCCTGCTTCTTGTCCCCTGACTGCCCCCTCCTGAGAACCCCCCACCCTAACTGCCCCCCTATGACCCTACCTGTCCCCTGAATACCCCAACCCTTATCCACTTGCATGGGTGGCAGGTTTGTAGAAATTTTGGTGGTGCCCAGAACCCGCTCCCCCCCCCCCACCTGCCTAAGGCTCTGGGAGGGGGGTTGGAGGTCTGGGGTACAGATCCTGGGCTGGAGATTAAGGTGCAGGAGGGGTGCAGGGTGCAGGCTCTGGGATAGAGTTTGGGTGCTGGGTGCAGGCTCTGGGCTGGAGCTGGGGGTGCAGGCTCTGGGATGGAGTTTGGGGGTGGGAGGCGGTGCAAAGGGAGGGGGTGCAGGCTTTGGGAGGGAGTTTGAGGGCAGGAGGGGGTGTGTGGGAAGGGGGAGGGGGTTTGGGAGGGAGTTTGGGGATAGGAGGGGGTGCAGGGGTGAGGGCTGTGGGTCTGAGGATGAGGGGTTCATGATGCAGGAGAGGGCTCAGGGATAGAGCAGAGGATTAGGGTGCAGGGGGATGAGAGTTGGGGCTGAGGATGAGGGGTTCATGATGCAGGAGGGGGCTCAGGGCTGGGGCAGAGGATTAGGGTGCGGGGGAATGGGGGCAGGGGATGAGGGGTTTGGGGTGTTGGAGAGGCTCAGGGCTAGGGTGGAAGGGCAGGGTGAGGGCAGCCTGCCTTGCCAGTAGTGGATGGGGGGCACTAGGACCCTGGGGCAGCAGACAGCAGTTACTGCCGGGAGGGCGTAGGAATGTGCTACTCCAGCAGCACAAGCAGGCACAGAAGAGGCGGGGGGGACCCGCGGAGGGGGTGGCAGGTGGAGGCCGGGGACCCATCCAACCCTCCCCCTGCTCCCTGACTGCCCTCTGGGACTCCCCTTACCATGCCCATGCCAGTCAGATGCTGGCTCCACGTGTAGGCAAAACACGCTGCCGGTGGGACTGTTTGTGTCATTACACCAGGCTGCAGGCAGCAGGGGGGAGCAGGGGAGGGGCTCTGGCTGCTGGAGGCCAATGGGAGCGGTTCAATCAGGCCCAGCCGCCCAATCAGCTGTGCCACACTCTGCATGGAAGAGGGGTAGGGGGAAAAATCCCGGACCTTTTAACCTTGTTACCAATTCCTCCCGGACAGTTATTTAAAAACGCAAAAGCCGGACATGTCCGGGGAAATACGGACTGATGGTAACCCTAAGCAGGTCCAAACCCAACCTTGCCAGTGATGAGTAGGCTGATACTGCAATCTGCCCCAGGGCATGGGGCTAGACAATGACTGGCAGTATCCTTATACTGAGGCAAGGTGGGAATAGTGGGTGGGGGTTCCCCGGGGAGGGGAGACCCTAAGACTGAGGGGTTACTGCTCGGGGGCAGTACCCCAAGTACAAGGGCACTGGGGTCCAGGGAGGGACATGGGGGCCAAGCGGCAGTGGGACACCGGCCTGCAGAGGGCGCTCCAGGGCACTGGAAGAGCTAATTCCTGGAGACTACCAGCAGGAGGCGCCGCAGGGATGAGTCCGCTCCTCTACAGGTCCGTACAGGCAGAGCCACCGACAGGGGAGGCAAAAGGGGCAGGGACATTAAAGCGCTGCTGTGGCAGCACTTTAAGGATGGTCCTTTGCTGCGGCAGCACTTTAATGTTGCTGCCCTCCCTCCCCCCACAATGGGCAGGGCTGCCGACGCGAGGGGGGGCAGCAACCTTAAAGCGCTGCTGTGGCAAAGGACCCTGCAGTGATTTAACGTCCCTGACCCTTTTGCTCCTCCCCCCCAGCCGCTGACGGGCGGTGGTGGGCGGGGGGCAAAGGGAATAGCTGCCCTGAGGCCGGCAATTTAAAAGGGCCCGGGGCTCTGGACACCACTGATGACTCTGTAGCAGCAGCATCCGGAGCTCCGGGCCCTTTAAATCAACACGGGGAACCCCTGGTGGTGCGGGCCAAGGGCTGGCTGGAGGATGCTGACCCCCCCAGCCCCGCCCCTTCCATCTGAGGCCCCGCCCCTTCTGGGGACCAGAGCCACCCGCCATCCCGGTACCATTCTGTGATATTAATGGTAGTGTAATGAATTGAGGAGGGATCTGGGGTGGATTTCTGCACAATATGGTTGTGTCCTGATCCTGCAAAGCAGCATGGTGATGATGTGTCAAGTATCATTTATAGTGTGTCATCTTGATACTACATTGTGCGTTGCTGCCATGATTTGTGCAGCTCACTGTGTAACATTTAATGTAAATTTTATGGGCTGGTTTGCTTATATGCAAATTATTTGCAGATAATCATAAACTTCTGTTTAAATCCTTTTGTGGTGAAAACTGATGTCTCGAGAGCCCTGCTGAGTTAAGCCTGTTTATCTATAGGGCAGTAGCAGAGCAAACTTTCCACACTGCCTTCCACCATGCCTCACACTTGATGTTGAGGAGGACAAATTTCTCTAGGAGTAAAAGCAATAATTCAGTCTGAGTTACTGAACTATCAGTGACTGAGAATCTGCTTGTGACTACTTGTGACTCTCTTCTCTTGCCCTGATTTTGGATTTCAGTTGCTGTGGCGACTGGTGTCATACACAAATCTAGCTACACTGACACAGACAGGCAGCTCATCTCTACATCAGCTGTGAAGGATTCCCTTCCCTTTCCCTATATTATGAACTCTGAGTTGGGTTTCTTTTATATTGTCCTCTGCTTAATAAAGACAAGGGGCATAGTTTCAGAGTAAGCACAACAAAAGGTATGCTCCTTAACCTAAACAATGAGAACTTATAGGGAAGGTGCCCTGATTCTCTTCTGTACTGCTCATCTAAGTGCCAGCTAGGTGAGCCTACATCATGCTACTTTGCAGTGTAAACATGACCTTAAGCATGTTCCTCTGAAATTTGCTAAAGCCACAGACATGTCAAATTAAATTATGTTGTACCCAGGTTAACTGTCACGGTTGTAATTCTAATGTAGGTCAGACATTAAGACAGACAGATAAGATGCCACCATTGAAGGAGGTGGAATTAATTAAAGCCTCCCCCATTCAGAAGAAAAAAACCCCGAATTATTTACCAGTAGACAAAAATAAAGGTGAACATTTATGTTCCCCAAGTCTATGGTATACAATATCCATACGTGCTTCTGAGCTTGAGTATCCATACATGCTTCTGAGCTTGAGAACTGCTTCTGAGCTTGAGTATTTGGTCAAAGATTGCTGTGCTAAATGTTGTGAATGTTCATGTTATTAGCCTTAACTTGGCTTTCTTATTTGGATGGAGTTTGCACTTCTCCCCTATTCACAATTGCTCCCTAGCTACTCTTGTTTTAGATAGATAACATTATGATGTATTTTCCTCATGACAGCTGTAGGAATATGAATGGGTCAACATGACCTGTTTAAAATGCCACTGAAAACACTGGTCTACAATTTTTGAGAAGTCATCTGCTTCAGAGATAAAATGTGCTATTTATTATGTATTTTGATGTGCTGAATTCAAATATGACAATTAAAACAACTGATTGGCTACTGTTTCTAAGATATTTAAATTTTTACATTTTATGTCTATGTATATTGTGTAGATAGAGTTTTGATCATAAATTGTAAACCTAGGTCTTTTCATGTGTTTATGGTTGCTTTACATGATAATATTTCACCTGTCCTGTTTATGTAACACTTTAAAGATCAGCAAAAGGGTTATATAAATCAAATTTATTATGAAACAAAAGGCAAAAAGCTATTATGTACATAGTTTAGTCCTATTCAGTGTCTACTCGGCACTTCTTGGCTTGTCTCTTGTATTCATTAAATGGAACATCTCTTGTCACTGTCCAGCAATAGTCTGCAAGCATTGGTGGGCTCCATTTGCCCTGATAGCGTTTCTCCATTGTTGCAATGTCCTGGTGAAATCGCTCGCCGTGCTCATCGCTCACTGCTCCGCAGTTCGGTGGAAAAAAATCTAGATGAGAGTGCAAAAAATGTATCTTTAGTGACATGTTGCAACCAAGGCTTTTGTATGCCTTGAGGAGGTTTTCCACCAACAACCTGTAGTTGTCTGCCTTGTTGTTTCCGAGAAAATTTATTGCCACTAACTGGGAAGGCTTTCCATGCCGTCTTTTCCTTGCCACGCAGTGCATGGTCAAATGCATCATCTCGAAGAAGTTCCCGAATCTGAGGACCAACAAAGACACCTTCCTTTATCTTAGCTTCACTTAACCTTGGAAGTTTTCCACAGAGATACTTGAAAGCTGCTTGTGTTTTGTCAGTGGCCTTGACAAAGTTCTTCATCAGACCCAGCTTGATGTGTAAGGGTGGTAACAAAATCTTCCTTGATTCAACAAGTGGTGGATGCTGAACACTTTTCCTCCCAGGCACCAATGACTGTCAGAGTGGCCAGTCTTTCTTGATGTAGTGGGAATCTCTTGCACAACTATCCCATTCGCAGAGAAAACAGCAGTACTTTGTGTCTCCAGTCTGCAGACCAAGCAAGAGAGCAACAACCTTCAAATCGCTACAAAGCTGCCACTGATGTTGGTCATAGTTTAGGCACCTCAAAAGTTGTTTCATGTTGTCATAGGTTTCCTTCATCTGGACTGCATGACCAACTGGAATTGATGGCAAAACATTGCCATTATGCAGTAAAACAGCTTTAAGACTCGTCTTCGATGAATCAATGAACAGTCTCCACTCATATGGATCGTGACCGATGTTGAGGGCTGCCATCACCCCATCGATGTTGTTGCAGACTACAAGATCACCTTCCATGAAGAAGAATGGGACAAGATCCTTTTGACGGTCACGGAACATGGAAACCCTAACATCACCTGCCAGGAGATTCCACTGCTGTAGTCTGGAGCCCAACAGGTCTGCCTTACTCTTGGGTAGTTCCAAACCCCTGACAAGGTCATTCTGTTCACCTCGTGTTATGAGGTGTGGTTCAGAGGAGGAGGATGGGAGAAAACGTGGGTCCTGTGACATTGATGGTTCAGGACCTGAAGTTTCATCCTCTTCCTCTTCCTCGTCTGACTCAAGTGAGAATGATTCTGGTGCATCAGGAACTGGCAGGCCTTCTCCGTGGGGTACTGGGCGTATAGCTGATGGAATGTTGGGATAATGCACAGTCCACTTTTTCTTCTTTGACACACCTTTCCCAACTGGAGGCACCATGCAGAAGTAACAATTGCTGGTATGATCTGTTGGCTCTCTCCAAATCATTGGCACTGCAAAAGGCATAGATTTCCTTTTCCTGTTCAACCACTGGCGAAGATTTGTTGCACAAGTGTTGCAGTATATGTGTGGGGCCCACCTCTTGTCCTGATCTCCAATTTTGCAGCCAAAATAAAGGTGATAGGCTTTCTTAACCATAGTGGTTACACTGTGCTTTTGTGATGCAAAAGTCACTTCACCACAAACATAGCAGAAGTTATCTGCACTGTTCACACAAGTACGAGGCATCTCTGCTCACTTTGGCTAAACAGAAATGTGTCCCTTTGCAAAATCAAACACTGATAAATAAGAGAGCACGACACTGTATGATTTCTAGAGCTGATATAGGGTAATTTGTTCAGCAGAGTGATGTAAGCTTCGTTATGATTGCATCATCCATGACTTCTAGGAATAACATGATGCAATTCATATCATGTATGACACAATACCAGCTTCAGATTGCATCATTCATTGTTTTGCCTAAAAAGCAAGTACTGTCCAAACCCAGTCATAGATTTATTCATAGATCCAGTCAAAGATGTATTTTAGTCATTTCTGGTTTAAATTGAGATCCCTTTGCTTTATAACTCACTTATCCTCCGCCATTCCCAAGTCAAGGGTCATATATACTGACCCAATAGCATATCTTGAAAACTAGAGCCAATCAACGATTTTAAGCATCATTTTTGTTCTCAGTGACCCAGAATTAGTAAAGTTTGACTACATTTATTTCAGAAGCATTTTGGCTGTAGAGCAGTGAAATCAAAGGCAACTTCCAAGCAAATGGGAAGTGAGGGAGTCTAAAATGGAAAAAAGTAGGTTTGCAACTTTCCTTACATTTTTAGGTCCAGCTATTCTATATACTTCTAAATCAGGATGTTTCATCCATTGCTGTCATATCAAAACTCCATCAGTTATAGATGCCAGTTTACAAGAATGTACTTCATTTTTACAGGCACACACAATATATACAAAATCTTCAGAGTGAGTTTGTTTTTGTATCTTTTACCTAAAACCCACTGATCATGGTTACATGACCAAAGTTAGGCAAAATTATTGCCTTCAGGTTGGACAGTAGAAAATACAATAGAGGACCTCCAGAATTATGACTGGCATCTGCTGCAAACACCTGGCAGAATCCAGCACTTGCAGTCATAGAAAACCCTGTCCTGGACAACTATTGGGTTTCTTCAAACACATTGGACTTAAAATACTAATAAGTGCTATGGTAATACAAATAATATGTAATAATAAATTACACTGGTTGAGAAAGTAACAGCAGTTTTAAAAAACAATAAGACTTCAAGTGGAAAAAAAATTTCTTTGGCTGATCATATTTCCCTCAGCCTCTATTATGGGGCAATATGCCACAACTAATTTCCCCCTTTGGGCAATATTTTATTGCTGTTGTCTTTAGATGTCTTTATTGTGCCTGAAAATATACCCGTAAATGTGAGTATTTTGTACAGTAGTAGCCCTTTGTGTTGCAGTTGTGACAATTGGATTTATTGCACCATCAGAACTGTTGCTAGTTGGAGTTTCTGGACGAAGTTCTCCACATTAGGCAAATTGACTTCAGTGTGTTTGACAGGTTGTAACTGAGAGTAGAATTTGGTTCACTGCTTTGTATAGTTAATTACTTCAAACATTATTTTGCAATTGCTGGGACAGATCCTGCCCTCAATGTATATCTCAGGTAATTCCATTGAAGACAGTGCAGTTATTTACATTTAAACTGGTTTTATTTAGAAGGAATGTGGCCTGCTATTATTAACTTGGAAAACTTTCTTCCTCTTGGAGGGCCAAACTAAAAAACAAACTTCCCCAGAGGTAGAAAAAATAGACTTGTCTTCTAACCAGCGGTTAAACAGCTAATGCCTGCACATGAATATTATTAACCAAAAAATAAAGATGGGCTGTTTCTAAAATAAATAAATAACATTATTAGGCTCTGGATACATAACAAAAATGCTTGTATGCTATAGTCCTATAAGGAATTCCCTGCACTGAAGGTCAAATTCCATTGAATAACATCGCTCCAAGACTGGGGATGTTTAAGAATTTCAGACCATATGTGTGGATGACATTTTCCTCCCGTTTCACTAACAGTTCCATCTCAGTAATGGTCCCATTTCCAGCAACAAATTAGGTGATGAGGGTTGCCTCGTATGTATTTTAGGACAGTATGTCTCATAGAATCATAGAAAGTTAGGCTGGAAGGAACCTTGAGAAGTCAAGTCCATCCCCCTGTGCTGGAGCAGATAGGAAATTAAGCAGTAAACCAGGGGGGAGGGATAGCTCAGTGGTTTGAGCATTGGCCTGCTAAACCCAGGGTTGGGAGTTTAATCCTCAAGAGGGCCACCCAGGGATCTGGGGCAAAATCAGTACTTGGTCCTGCTAGTGAAGTCAGGGGGCTGGACTCGAAGACCTTTCAGGGTCCCTTCCAGCTCTAGGAGATAGGATCTCTCCATTAAATAAAAAAAAAAATTTTTTTTGGCCTGAGGGCCACATCGGGGTTCCGAAACTAGTGTAGTGTATTAAATTGCTCCCCATAGGAATGTGCTACTTACGGTGCACTACTTAAGGCTGCTAGTCCTGCTGCTCTGAATGGCATGGTAAGGGGGTGGGGAGCGGAGGGTTGGATAAGAGGCAGGGGGTGCTGGGGGCAGTCAGGAGACAGGGGGCGATTGGATAGGCATGGGAGTCCTGGGGGGCCTGTCAGGGGTCGGGGGTGTGGACAGAGGTCGGGACAGGGAGCAGGAGGGGTTAGATAGGGGGTAGGGTACTGGGGGGCAGTTAGGGGTGGGAGGTCTGGGGGGGGAAGTCAGGAGACAAGGAGCAGGAGGGGTTGGATGGGTCAGGGATTCTGAGGGGGCGGATAGGGGGCGGGGGCCAGGCTGTTTGGGGAGGCACGGTCTTCCTACCCGGGGTGTAGTGTATTAAATTGCTCCCTGTAGGAATGTGCTACTTATGGTGTACTACTTACGGCTGCCAGTCCTGGTGCTCTGTATGTAGCACATTCCTACGGGGAGCAATTTAATACACTAAAACCCGGCAGCTCTTGCAGCTGTGCTGCCCGGTAGGAGCTTGCAGCCCCGCCACCCAGAGCACTGGTGGCAAGACGAGCTGAGGTTGTGGGGGAGATGGGACAGCAGAGGAAGGGCCAGGGGCTAGCCTCCCCGGCCAGGAGCTTAAGGGCTAGGCAGGACGGTCCCATGGGCCGGATGTGGCCTGCAGGTCGTAGTTTGCCCACCTCTGCAGTAAACCAAGACCATCCCTAACAGATGTTTGTCCAATCTGTTTTTAAAAACCTCCAATGATGGGGACTCCACAACCTCCTTTGGAAGCCTATTCCAAAACTAACTACCCTTATGGTTAAATTTTTTTCCCTAATAGCTAACCTAAATCTCCCTTGCTGCAGATTAAGCCCATTCCTACTTGTCCTACATTCAGTGGAGATGGAGAACAATTACAGTCCTCTTTATAACAAGCCCTTAACATATTTGAAGACTGTCATCAGGTCCCCCTTCAGTCTTCTTTTCTCAAGTCTAAACATGCCCTTTTTTTTTTATTTAAACCATTCCTCACAGATCAGGTTTTCTAAATTTCTTAATATTTTGTTGCTCTTCCCTGGACTCGCTCCAGTTTATCTACATCTTTCCTGAAGTGTGGTGCTCAGAATTGGACAAATTATTCCAGCTGAGGCCTCACTAAGGCAGAATAGACAATGACTCTAGTGTCTCACATACAGCTCTCTCAGAATACTCATCTTTTAAGCCATTCTATCACATTGTTGACTCATATTCAGTATGTGGTCCATTCATAACCCCAAGATCCCTTTCAGGAGTACTATCACTTAGCCAAATATTCCTCATTTTGAAATTGTGCATGTTACTATTCTTTCCAAAGTGTAGTACTTTGTACTTGTCTTCATTGAATTTCATCTTGTTGATTTCAAACTAATTCTCTAATTTGTGAAGGTTATCTTGAATTTTAATCCTGTCCTCCAAAATTCTTGCAGTCCCTCCAATCTTGGTGTCATCTGTAAATTTAAGTGCTATTATTTTGCTTGTGCTATTATTTTGTACTCCTTAGCTGTTTGTCCGTGTTTCCACTTTTTATAGGATTCCCTTTTGATTTTCAGGCCATTAAAGAACTCCCGATGGGGCCATATGGCCTCTTACTATTATTATAATTCAAACTATGGTGATGCTCTCTGCAGTCTAATTGAATGGAATTTACTATATGAGCTGCAATCCCAAGACCGAAAAGAGATGCTGGAACGTCACATTAGGAAATTTAAAGCAAATCGCCCAATTCTTTTCTCAGATGCATTACTTCAGACACATCAGAGGACAGACCTTGTATCGCTCACTTCCCAGCTTTAATTATAAATGAAGTTGGAAGCCATTTTAGTTTGGGTCAAAATACCTGAGGGAGGCATAGAATTGACTCTTTTCCAGGTTTCAGTAAGAATTCAGTGTGAGCCAATAAATAACAGTCAGAGAAGATTGTTTTGCATGACCTTAATACACAGTTTTCCTGCTGTGGCTCCACTGTTGTATTAAAACCATGTCTACATATATACTATATAGACACACCAACATTGAAAGTAGTAGATCAGTGTGAAAGATATTCTCAGAGACTCCAGTGTTCATGATAACTTCAGTAACAGTTACATTCTAAAGAAATAGAAGTGAACTCTGGTTTGGGACCCAATCCATCTTCCACTGACTTCATGAGAGCAGGATTGAGTCCTAAAATTCAAAACCATTAAAATATATCTGCAGACTTAAAAGCTTAAATGTACAGGGACAGTGCAGTGACTACTCCTGAAAAAGTGCTTACTTGCCACAACCCCGCTAACTTTTATCTATACCAAGGTCTAGCTGGCTGGTGACTAGAGAACATAACTGAGTCTGTTGACCTGGTTTCTGTCCTCCACTCAAGCACTGACTTCATGTGAGATCTTAGCAATTTCCTTCCATCCCCTCATCTGTAATATGGAGGCTATGATACTTGCTCATTTTTGTAAAACACTCTTATGTTTGAATTAAATATGCTATGTAAGTGTTAAGTATGAACAATAAAATATTGAACAACACATGGCTAAACACCTATTGGTGCATATGGATTTCTTTAGTTTTCTATGTATATGGGGTGCTTAGATATGAAAATTTGGGGGCAAAATTGCAAGCATCCTCACATTTTAAAACAAGGAGTTCCTCCTTAATTTAATCCAGGAGCTCAGGGCAGTTTTGTTTTTCTGTTGGAGCTGTTGAAAACACCTAAAATCTGCCCAAGAAGGGCTTTTTGGGTAGTTGTAGTTCTTCAGACTTACACTTAATGTATATGTCGCACAGTGTATTTAAAACTGATATAGGTAAATATGAAGGGATAACATTCTTTTTAGTTATTTTTCTGCTGTTTCACACATTTCCTTGTATCTCCACATTGAGTACTTCTCTGTAGTGGATAAATAGTAAATAGGTATGTTTTTTACGCTTGAAATTTGAAAGACAAGAGAGATTATTTGTTTTAGCTCTGTAACAAACCTAGCCCTGTCTTAGAAGTGCTGGAAAACTGGGATGTTTTAAATGCAATAATTCTTTGTCTCACTGGTAAACTCAGGACTTTAAGACATGCCAGTTTATATTGATTGATAAACTATTTTCCCAGTAATCCTCGTTGTTTGACATTTGAGAGGCATTTATACTACTCTCTAATAGTGCAAAGCCAACTGCAGACTCTAATGGAAATTTCAACGTTGTTATTTCTTTCTTTTCTTCCAAAGCATTCTTTTTAATAGTTTCAGTGCCAGCAGGTTTGACAGTTGTTTAATGAAACATATTTTTTAGTATGACCATAACTTCAGTGAACTCCCATAGCACTCCACAGTATAAAGAAATCAACTAGAAATGCAAAAGCTTCTCTGAACTGAAAGCATACTTTATTAGTAGAAGCTGGCAAAACTGAACAAATGATATTTTCACTGTTTATGGTCTTTGCTGGGTCATGTTCCACCAAATTTAACCAAGTTGGACTGCAGTCCTGGGGGGCAAAAGTATGAAAGGAAACAACTTTTATGCCAATGCAAAAAAAAAAAAAAATCCTTTAATATCAATAGATTTGGTATTGTATTAATTAGAACAGTAAATTGGAAATGATTCCTTTGGAGATGAATTTTGGAATAGTAACATAAAAGGTCTATCAATCCACTGTTAATATTATGAAATATCTTGACAGCATAATGATTTAAATTAACTGTGGATTGGAGATTCCAGTTATGATACTGTAAAATCCCATCCAGCAGAGAGGGAGTAGCATAAACTTAACTTTCTGAAAGGTATATGAATGATTTCACTTCTACTTAATGTACATTAGCCACAATATTGAAAAAATAACTTCTAGATGGAGTCAACAGCAGTTATGTCCTTTCAAGTCCACGTGCATTTATAAAATATAGTAGTTCAATGTAGCTAGTTCTTTGTGGAGGACCATAAGTATTGAGCCATCAGTTGGGACAAAGCTTCATCATTGAACATCCAAGACCCTAGTACACGAAGTGTAGTGTGTTATGTAAGACTAGATTTGCTCACTTTAAAGCACAGAAACAAGCCTGGATGAGAGTGAACTGTGTTCTCAGTAAAGTGGACAATGACTTCTCCATTTCAGAATTCAAGGTGGCTTTGTGCTATATAGTTACCGTTATCCCGCTAAGAACAGGAGACTGGCCAAACTCTGAGTCTAAACTCCACATTCTCTTTAAATCATAAGTGAGAAAATTGGATTTAAATCTCCAGATCCAAACCTACCCCTGTAGTTTTGCTGCTGGGGAAGGTTTGAAACTGGAGAGAACTTCTTACTGGATTTTGGTTTGGATGCGGGCCAACTCTCATAACAGCAAGATTTTAGCATGGTTTAAATGAATCTTGTTTACACTACTGCTTAAATCGATGCAATTTACATCACTCAAGGGTGTGAAAAAGCCACCCCTTTGAGCGACACAAGTAACATCGATCTAAGCGCTGTCCACACCAGTGCTAAGTTGACAGGAGATGTTCTCCTGCTGACTTAGCTTCCACCTTTCATTGAAATGGAGTAATTATGCCAATGGGAGAGCACTCTCCTGTCAGCATAGCATGTCTTCACCAGACACACTACAATGGTGTAGCTGTGCTGATGTAGTGTTGTAGTGCTAGACTAGCCCTTAGACTTCATTTGCACTCAGACCTGAATACTCAAACAAATCTAAATCCCGATTAAGATCAGAAAATGGTCTCCTTGCTCCATCTGTTCTGAAAATTGGGAAAAGGGGCATTAGCACTACCTTTGTGTGCTCCTGAGTTCATTGAGTAGTAGCAGCATTGTGAATTAAATAGCTTCTTTAGTACCAACTTCAGGCCCAGTAGTGCCCAGAATCTGATAAAGCTCCCCTCCAAATTGAATGGCAACATGTAGGCTTGATTTTTCTTTGGAGAAGGGTAAAATATTTAACACAAGCAAAATAATTTCTGTCTTTTCCCTGAAAGATGGAGATGGCTATTTAAGTATCACAAAATTGCAGAATCATAGGGTCAGGGCCGGTGCTTCCACTAGGCGACCCTAGGCAGTCGCCTAGGGTGGCAGGATTTGGGGGGTGGCATTTTGCCACCCTCAGCGGAAATTCGGCGGCGGGGGGGTCCTGCTGCTCCGGGTCCCGCCACCGAAGTGCCCTGAAGATGCAGAGTGGAAGGACCCCGGCCGCCGAATGCTCAGAGGAGGAGTGCTGCCGCCTAGGGCGGCAAAAACCCTGGTGCCGGTCCTGCATAGGGTTAGAAGAGACTGCAAGGGTCATCTAGTCAAACCCCTGCCAAGATGCAGGATTTGTTGTCTAAACCATCCAAGACAGATGGTTATCCAGACTCCTTTTGAAAACCTCCATGAAGGAGCTTCCATAGACACAGGAGGGTGGTTCATATATTTCTGTTTTATACAGGGCAGAAACGTCAGACAAAAAATAAAGAATCTTTGGTTTGTGTAGCTGCCTAGTAAAGCCTTTTTTACATAGCTCTCCTTTTGTGTGTGCTGTGAATGTAATAGCTTATTTGGTGCAATATCCTCTTTATGGTACTGATGGAAATTGAATCCCTTTCGGGATTCATTGATGCATGCAGCCATGTTGAAGTCTGATGGTATGAGATTGTAGCAAATGCTGGATGTGGGTTCCAATTCTAATATTGAAGTAGAAAGCTTCACATTCAGGCTGGGGGGAGGACAAGATGTCAATTACATTAAATCAACAAATTTAAACAAACATTTTATTAGTTTCTGAAGCAGATGTAAGAAAGTTTTAATTATTATTTGTATTACAGTAGCCTTAGAGGTTCCAACCTTAATTAGGATCCTGCTGTGGTAGGCATTGTATACACACATTGTTAAAAAGTCCCTGCCCCAAAGAGTTTACAATCTAAATAGAAAAAAGTGTGGCACAGAGAGGTGAAGGATTTGCTCAAGGTCACATAGCGGGTCAGTGCCAGGGCTGGAAATAGAACTCAGGCCTCCTGGCTCCCACTCCAGTGCCTTATTCACTAGGCCAGGCTAAATTCTATGTATCCTTCTAGGTTCTTATGCCATGCCCATCACATGGTATCTGAGCACCCAATGACTCTAGTAGTAAGAGTCAGTTGATGGGAAAGCTGCTCCAGAGAGCTATGCTCTCAGAAGGGAGGCCCTCACCATTTGGAAGCAATCTGTGCTCTGTGCAGGTGATTTCTGGTCTTTGAAGATAAAGTAGAGCAGTCCTGAAGGCATTCAGCTGGACCATTGTAACGGGAGTTGCACTCACCTCTCGCAAGTGCCCCCTGGCCAACTGAGTGTGCCTGCACTCTCTGTTTGTGGTGGGTCTTCAGTGACTCAGCCCTCCATATACAGTTTTTCTGTGAGATAAAAGCAAACCCCTTTCAGGGTACAAGTCCAACAGCGGCCTTTCTGTGATGTCTCGGTTTGTCCCTGTTCCGGAATAGAGCAGTGTCCCAGAACTCCTTCCTTGGAGGCAATGTCTTCACCCTTTTAGGGCCTTTCTGGCCCCAGCTCTTTAGCTGGGCCACTACAGGTCAGTTTCCTTTCTGGGGTGCCTCAAAGTCCAGGCCACTTTCCCAATGGCTGGGGGAGAGGGAAACCTGTGCTCACCTTATACTTTGGGTCCTAGCCCAGGGACCCTATAGATAGCAGCCATCCACAATCTCCCTTTAAATAAACTGTGTTGCTGCTCTAATTCCCTGGGCCACTTCCCTGTGGCTCCAGCACATTCTTAACCCTTACCTCAGGGCCTTGTCCTGGTGGAGTCCCAGGAGCCAACTTAAAATACCATCTATTCTCTTCCAGCTTGAACAAGGAACTGAACTCACTCTGGCTTGGCAGCTCTTCTTATACTGACCTGCTGGGCCCTGATTGGCTGCTTTCCACACAACCACTCTAGGCAGCTTGGAGGACCTCTCTACTGCCCTTTTCTGGGGAGGGATGTGGCAGGGCCACAAGGCCTCCAGCAGGGTGCCTCGGGATCTAGTCCACCCCATCACAGTCATGTTTCCCAAACTTTTGAAAATTGAGACCCCACTTCAGGAAAATGAAACCAGTGAAGCCCTCTTCAACCTTGCCATGTTAGCAGAACAGCATGGGGAAAACTGGCAATGCCACAGTTCCTGCCACCTATGGCTAGTCCTTCACGCTTACCCCAGATGGCACTGATTCCTGAGCTGGTGAAAACTTGGCAGGAGCAAGAGGCTGGCCACACTATTGTAACATTCTTTCTTCCTAGCTGAATTAAGAAGAGGTAACCCATCCACTGTAGTGTCATCTCCGAGATGCGTGTTTAGTAGGATGGTGCCAGATAGCTTGGAGACATAGTTTTGTCTTGTAAATGGGGAGGGAGGAGGAGAGCGGGAGGGGGCGGAAGGAAGGTGACATGTATGACAAGTATGTGGTTATTTTTTGTTCTTGGTAGAACAAATCAATATGCAGACTTATTCAACTGAAATTTAAGTACTTATAATAGCTTTTTGTGCTGTGAAATGTAACCTTGAACTAGGACTGTGCATCTCTGATTCCTCTTTCTAAAACAAAAAAAATGCTGTAGAAAATGAGACGTGTTGAAGCAATTAGATAGGAATATACTTCACAGGTGGCCCTTCTGCATCATCTTGCACTATGCTTTAAGAATTTCATTAGTTTCCGTTTTCATCCAAAGCTTGTTTACTCAACAGCATGAAGTGAAATTAATACTCTATGTAAATAATGTAACTATTTGAGGATTTTACATACTTGTCATTGTGACCTTTCGGTGGAGAAATTCCAAGGTCATCTTTAAAGCTCCTCAAAGCTACCATCTCAGAATTAAGTATTTAGTGCTGCCTCATGAAAAACCAAATTACATGAGAGGCAGGAGTGTTATACGGTGAGTTTGGGTTCAGTGGTACGCTGATGCAAGTATGTGGAGGGGAGAATGAGGGATATATTATATTGTCTGTGCTTTGCAGAATGCTTTTTGCTGTTTCTCTGTTTTTCATTATGCAGAAGTAGTTCTTTCTTTGACTTCTGTGGCTTTTCACTCAGCTAACTTTAATCCTAAATTAGTCCGCATTGTAAAAGTGAAGAGAGAGCATGTGGAACAGCTATCAGGTATATATGGGAATAATCAACCTGTGGAATTTGAATTCCAATTTGGAACTGAAACTCTTTCTTGCCCACAGTTCCAGAAGGGGACAGGATTTTGGATTAGGTGTTCTAGTTTGATTTTACTGTAGAGAAAGGCCAAAGATATGAAAGAATGGCCCTACTGGGTCAGACCAAAAGTCCATCTAATCCAGTATCCTGTCTTCCAACAGTGGCCAGTGCCAGGTGCCCCAGAGGGAATGAACAGAACAGGTAATCATCAAGTGATCCATCCCCTGTTGCTCATTCCCAGCTTCTGGCAAACAGAGGCTAGGGATACCATCCCTGTCTATCCTGGCTAATAGCCATTGATGGACCTATTCTCCATGAATTTATCTATCTAGTTCTTTTTTTAACCCTGTTATGGTCGTGGCCTGGCAAGGAGTTCCATGGGTTGACTGTGCATTGTGTGAAGAAATACTTCCTTTTATTTGTTTTAAATCTGCTGCTGTTAACTTAATTTGGTGGCCCCTAGTTCGTGTGTTATGAGAAGTAGTAAACAACACTTCCTTATCTACTTTTTCTACACCGGTCATGATTTTATAGACCTCAATCATATCTCCCTTTAGCTGTCTCTTTTCCAAGCTGAAAAGTCCCAGTCTTATTATTCTCTCTTCATACAGAAGCCGCTCCATACCCCTAATAATTTTTGTTGCCCTCTTCTGAACCTTTTCCAATTCGAATATATCTTTTTTGAAATGGAGCAACCACATCGGCACACAGTGTTCAAGATGTGGGCATCCCATGGATTTATATAGAGGCAACATAATATTTTCTGTCCTCTTATCTAGGTTTCAGACTACAGTTAGTCATTCTGCAATTTCACATTTGAGTTCCTTCAGAACTCTTGGGTGAATACCATCTGGTCCTCGTGATTTTATTGCTGTTTAGTTTATCAATTTGTTCCAAAACTTCCTCTATTGATACCTAATCTGGGACAGTTCCTCAGATCTGTCACCTAAAAAGAATGGCTCAGGTTTGGGACTCTCCTTCACATCCTCAGCCGTGAAGACCGATGCAAAGAATTCATTTAGTTTTTCCACAGTGGGCTTATCGTCCTTGAGTGCTCCTTTAGCACCTCGATTGTCTAGTGGCCCCACTGATTGTTTAGCAGGCTTCCGGCTTCTGATGTACTTTAAAAAAAATTACTATTACTTCTAGAGTCTTTGGCTAACAGTTTATATGTTCATATATAGAACAGGATCACAACTATCAATCCCCCAACATTGAAGATCTTGTGGTATGGTGTGGACCCATCTGTAGTACAGTCTGTACAGCCTTTTGAGGTGGAGGACAGTTGCATACATAGTGTGGCTGACTTTATAAGACACAAGTGCCTTTCCTATCACTTTGGATTTTCAGTCTGTTACTGTTGTTTCCAGCTGGAGCCATGGTTTCTGGTTACAGTGGGTTATTCAGGACACCTGCTTCATTACAGAGGTATCAGCATTTGTGTGTCTCCCACTTTCCTAAGGTGGTGGTTACCAGGAAACTGTTACTAAATGAAATCAGGGTGATGGGGCCAGGTGCCAGCCATGCACACCCTCATGGCCAGGGCTGCTTTTCCTGTGCCCTGCCACTGTTTTCCCCTTCATGAGTCCTTCAACAGACTCCACAGTCACAGCCCTTCTTACGGTCTGGGATTTTTATTAAATTAACAAAGTTCTCAAACAAGCACAAAAACAGTCTTCCACCCAGGCTTAAACTGGGCACAGCCCCTGGAGGGGGTGTCCCTGGTTCGCGAACCACTGTAGGAGATCTTTTTCCCTGCAGCTTCACTCTGTAGTTCTCTCACTACAGGAGCTCCCTCCCTGCAGCTTCCTGCTGCCTTTTATTCTGGGATCGCAGAATTCAACCCAGGTGTGGCTTGCCCTGTAATCAGGGCTGGTTTAGCCCCAGGCTCTCCAGCCCATGGGCAAGCCATCCTGTTACCTAGACTGAATCTAAAGCAGCAAATATCTGTGTAGTATTTCTAGATTCCAGGATAAATTAGAATATTATTGCCATCTGGAGGCTTTCAATTACATCTTACATAATGATTGGATTTTCTCATATATGCCTGCTCCCTCTCCATCACCTCAATACTTTTCAGGAACAAATTAAAACAACAACAAATAAGGGTCCATTTTGAAATATGTGAAGTGGAAACAACTACAAAATTGTGTGCATAAAAAAAGTTATTAAGGAGTTAAACAGGGCACTGACATTGCTATATAAAGACTTAATCTGGCTATGATAAGGTTTGAAATTCTGGCCTCATTGAAGTCGATGGCAAAACTCCTATTGGCTTCAACAGGGACTTCTTCAAGTATTTGGGAGTGTTTTGTCAGTGCCATGTTGAATTGCAGCCGATGTGGATGCATAATTTATATTTCCCATTGTGTATTATTTATATTTGCTAGTTATCCTCCCTTAATATAGATTCTGAATTACAACTAGCCAGTTTTCTAAACAATCTTTTATCAAAATTGCTACGACAAAACCCTGACTTTATTTTTGTATGTAAGAGTTTTCATGTTTTTTAATTAACATTTTATTGGAAACAATATTTTTATACTTTTTTTGTTTAAAAATTGTAGAATGATTTTGATAATGTTTACAAGAAAATTATTATAATTTTCATTAAAATATTTAAAGGGTTCATTTTGAAATATGTGAAAGGGACACAACTTCAAAATATAAACAAGTTATATTTATTAACATTCAGAATACATTGATTTTTAAATTCTCCCACCCAATGTATTCCTAATATAATGATACAAAGCTCCCAGGTACCTCAAATATAACACTGGGTTATGGATACACACCTTAGCATTTAACAATGAAGTGACATTCAGCTTATATATCTTATGCAAAGTGACCCTTGGAAGAAAAAAAAATCATAATAAAGGGAAATGTGTTTTGACAAAATTGTGGTTGAGATTAATGCAGGGCACTGGCCATTAAGACCTAGAAGTTGCATTTCTTAAGGTCTCTCAAACACTCTACCCTCCTTACTAGGTCTCAGAGCCTAAGCTCCAGCCTGAGTGGGAATATCTACACTTCTATTTTTAGCCCCGGAGCACAAGCCTGAGTCCATTGATCTGGGCTCTGAGACTCACTGCTGTGGGTTTGGGTTTTTTTGGCAGTGTAGATGTACCCTGTGCCCTTGGGCAACTCACTTAACTTTTTTGTACCTCAGTTTATCTAAATGTGAAAGAATTATTTGAGACATAATGCATTAAATTGCTTTGAGAAAAGAACTACTTAAGTGCTATTCATCACATATTAATATCCATTGTGCAAGTTATTGTGTTTCGCTTCAACATTCACGCATGAGACTTGTTTTTTTCTGCTGCTTTTGTACATCTGTTCCCTACACTTCCATCAATGCAGTTTGTAAAGGGTTAACAGGTCCTGCCTCTCACCTGGCTGCTAGGGTTGGAACATAAAAGGAAGGGAATTTGGGACAAAGGCGAAGCTAAATTGAAGGGTGATTCCTCTCCCCTCCTGGCTGGTTAAAGTGGGGAAAAGACTATAAGAATAACCATCCAGTGTTTCAGCTGATTTGCTTATTTTTTTGTGTGGAAAATAAGGTCTTAAAAGACTAATGCCCAAATCTCTGTTTCCCTTCCCTGGCTGGTGATACTGCCCAACAAATTACCATAATGTTTATGTATTATCCTTGTTCTCTAAATGTATTTCTTCTCTAAAGAACTCTGAATTTGAAAGTGGATTCCCTTCACTGCTTTTCTAACATCTTTAGATATAGAACATTTGACATCTTAGTTTATACAAAATTGTTTTTTCATCTGTAATATTTGAGGGGACAATGGGTGTTGCATGAAAAATATGGATGACAGTGTCTTAATTATTCCCCTGGAAGAAATCTGTGCCTTCTTGGAATCAGATTCATGACAATTAAATGATCTGTTTAGTAAACGTCTTCAATTAGTGTCTGTCCTCTTACCACAGAGGAATCCTTTGTACTGAATTCATTGTTAAACAAAACCATTTAGCTGTCCAGTTTAACAGTTTGTATTGTAGCAGAACTCCGTTGTTTGAATGTACAATACTTAATTTGTATCTTGACACGGCTTTAACCTCATGCAAGCTTCCAGTTTATTGGCACTTGCCACAGAGGGACTATATTGTGAAAATTTAATTCTGCCAAGGAATTGTTAAACTTCCATTCCCTGCATAAAAAAAGCCCATTATTCTATAGTTTATAATAGTTTTTACTTTGAAAGCCTGTTATATCAAGCTTATAGGAATACAGAGAATGTACCTAATTTAATGGTGCACAAATTAATCACAGAACCACACAAGTTAGACATGGGGGGAGGGGGAAATTTAGGTAATTTAGTTTATTCATCTGCCAATGCTGATTTGTTCCCTACAATCTATTCTCTAGTGCAGGGGTCGGCAACTTTTGGCTGCTCGGCGGGCTGGGCCAGTTTATTTACCTGCTGAAGCGGTAGGTTCGGCCGATCGCAGCCCCCACTCGCCGTGGTTCGCTGTCCCGGGCCAATGGGGGTGGCAGGAAGCGGTGCGGGCAAGGGATGTGCTGGCCGCGGCTTCCCGCCATCCCCATTGGCCCGGGATGGAGAACTGCGGCCAGTGAGGGCCGCGATCGGGCGAACCTGCCGCGTCAGCAGGTAAATAAATTGGCTCGGCCCGCCAGGGTGCTTACTCTGGCGAGCCGCATGCCAAACGTTGCTGACCCCTGCTCTAGTGTTTTGTCTAGTCCAGTTTCAAAAGACCCAGACAATGGGACTTCCACCGCTTGCCCTGGGAAGTTTAATAGAACGCCTCATTAGAAAACTTTTCTTTGTCGAGCACAGATCCTCTTGGCTAACCAAGAAATACTTTAATTCTTTTAAGCCTCTTATTGTTACTTTACTAAATTAATTTCATAGAAGCACAAAAATTAAGCATTTGTAATAATATGTTGTATGCTGCACAGGTAGCAATGCCTTTAGTTAAAGTTGCCTGATTTTCCATTGCAAACATTTGCTTATAACTTCATCAGACTTTAACTCTGAAGGGCTGAAATTATCCATGCTGGATGTCTGCCTGATTCACTATATATCTTCCAACTCTGGCAAAAAATGAGGCATGGATCCTACAGACAACAACCTCCTTCACTGCACAACCCTGATTCATCCCCAGAGCCTATCCCATCGTCTGGGCTGAATGAGGCAGGGAAAAATAGTATGTGATCATGTAATTAAAGACTATATAATAATGCATATGCACAAGAGGGGTTCATTAAGATTTCATACACAATCATAATTCTGAAATTTCTTAACTTCTGAGTCCTTAACATTCTTTTACAATCTTAACATTCTTTTAATGTAGTTTTCTGGCTGTGATATAATATTTATAGTACGTCATGGCTTTTTGGAAGATGTAGGAAGAGCCAGGTTGATTTGTCACCTGAAGAAATCTTTGATAAGATGTCTATTTTAAATAAGTAACAGCAGTCAGAAACATCAAAGAAACTTATCATTCTTGTCTTCATCCTGCATCAGTCTACTGAGATCTCTAGAAGAAACCTGGCAAGCTCATTTAGAACTACCTGAAGAAATAGGTGGGAACTCTTGTAATTTTAGGATGGAGTAAGGTCATGAAGTTCTTCAATAGCCATCCTTTCACTTGCATTGATAACTGTACTTCACAATAGTTCTCCCCTCAAATATATTGGTGATGTGATTATGTTTAGGCTCCTACCCGCTGAATCAGACTTCCATTGGTACAAGCCCCATTAGCAGAAAATCTCCACTACACGTGAAATATTTTCACTTTAAAAAAAACAAACAAAAAAAACCCCCACACACCTTTAGGTCATTTACAAAATCCAGTGAATTCATTCAACAAAGATAATATTCAAAGAATAAAAATAATCAAATTAATTTACAGGCAAATGTGATAGATGCCATACATCCTTCAGCACGAAGTCGCAATAAAGCATCCGATTAACTACAGTAGTTAGACTCTATAAAGGGATTTGCAAACCCTATACTGAGCCTTGGCAGAAGGGAGAGGAGATCCTTCCCTGCTTACAGGCCATCAGACTGACCACATCCCTGCTCAATGCCAGAACTGCCAATCCTGGAGACATGTACCACAGCTGGGACCAACAAAGAAAATAAACCCAGCTATAAAATTGGGGAGAACAGAAAGGGAAAAGGGAAGCAGAAAGGCCTGGGATAGCAGAGGCACAACAGCCTCATGCCAGGCTGCTTCTAAGAAACTGACAGAAACACAAAAGGAGACTGCAAGCCCTGGAGTTCAATGACTGATTGACTCAATTTAAGTTAAGTGGTTATAGACAGGTCTAATTGTAGATGAATTGAAGGGAACCAGAGAGGAGAAAGTTGGAACCCTCAGAGAGACTGCACCAAGAGCAGGTGACCGGATCTAATTCAGCATGTGCTTATTTTCAAGCATTTAAGACCATCCTTGTGTGACACATTTTTTTTACCAATCTGCCTGGGCAACAGTTGATCAGGCTGGGCCACAGGGTTTTTTTAGGGAGGAGTTGACTAAGCACATCCAGGGTCTAAGTTTTTTAAAGCTTTATTAATAAAATACAGTGGAGAGTGCTGGGAACGCTCCCACATCACTCAGGGGAAGAAAGAAAGCATTAGAGCCCCAAGCCCTAACCCACTTTTATACTTACAGACGCACTACCCAAAACTGGCCAGGCCTGGGTGTAACGTAAGAAGAAGAGGGGGAGGAGTGGACGGGAGTTTTTGCCCTGGGCCCAGGTTGTCCAGGGAATCCGCTGTAATCTCCGAATTGCTCCAGCTCTCAGGAGGGTTTTTAAGTCCTGGGTTTTTTGGGGGGTGTCATTGTCCAGGGCCCTCTGTGTTGGTGCTTTTTGTACCAGTCCCAATCAGCTTGCTGTGGCTTTTTTGGCTGCCTGAAACACACCGGCTCTGGAGAATTTGTTTTCCCTTCTGTTGGCCTTCACCGTTGCCACCTCATTCGCTCTGTTTTTGCTGCTATTTTTGCAGCTCTGCTCCACTTAGTTCTCCTCTTCTCACGACTGGGCAGCTGTACATTTTTTGTCTGTAGATTTTTTTTTTTGTTGTTGAGCCGATGACCTTGGGTTGGGGCCAGCGTCTTATCTTCACACGGATCTAGCTAAAGTGCCGAGATAACCCATTTTCTGCTTTTTCTTTCTCCTCCCCCCCCATGGCCTCTCGTATTCCTGCAAAGGAATCTTCCATTCCCCACTCACACACCTTTAACCATCCCCAAAATGCTTTGCAATGCTTGCAACAGTGTTAGCCACATA
The DNA here is from genome assembly GCF_013100865.1 of Trachemys scripta elegans. NCBI lineage: Eukaryota > Metazoa > Chordata > Testudines > Emydidae > Trachemys > Trachemys scripta. The sequence continues at coordinate 65,423,115 of NC_048304.1, read as the reverse complement.
TAATGTTAATCTGCCTTCCCTGGGAACTCCCTAAGGGAGGGGGCCATTGAGGTGTAACACCTGTTCGTCAAAACACTTAAGCACTTACTTAAGTCCAACCAGAGTAAAGGTAAAGTTAAGCACATGCTTAAATGCTTTATTAATGAGGAGGATGGACTTCACACTTAAGCTTAAAGATGAGCTTCTGGCTAAGTGCTGTGCTTTAAACTAGGGTCATAATGTGTCTCATTTGCATGGGGCTTGGAAAAGACACAGATTTCTCCTCCTTGTTTTTCATTGCTTTTTGTCAAAACTCAACCGTGACATTTTGTAATCTCTATGTATCTGCAGGGTTGTGCCTTTGTCTCAGTGTTCAAGTTAGCAAAATGTCCATGGAAATGAATTGAACTGAAGAGTATCTGCATAGTATATCCTTTGCAATAGACAAGGGAATTAATGGATGAGGCTGGTTCATTTGGCAATATTAAATGGTTACTACTTTACCTTGCATGTATTTAAGTGTGTTTCAGTAAACAGCAGTTACAGATAGCTTAACTAGTAGCACAGTGATAAGAACTTGCATGGAAGCACCAGGTTATGATTAGGTTTGGAAAGGACTTTGAGTCATCTAGTCCTACCTCCTACATTAGCGCAACACTGTCCTCTACACTAATCTATTTGATCTTCTCTCAAGTGTCTCCAGTGACAGTGCCTTGGTGACCCCCCTCCCCGTCCCCCTTGGCAGTTTTTTCCAGTATCTAATTGACCTCACTGTTAGAAATTAGATGTTAGGATTAAATTTCTAAATTCCACATTTTTAGTTTCAGGCTCTTCTTACTTCTTGTTTGCCCGTTAAGTGCATTAAATGATTCATCACACCCTCTTTATGTTATAGATCATTATCATATTCAACCCTGCATCACCTTTTCTCCAAGCTGCATGCCTTAGGTTCCCAAATGCTTTTCCTGTAATAGGACATGCCTTTGAAGTCTTTCATCATTTCTGTCGCCTATTTGTTTTTTATTCTCTAATGTATCTTTTTTTGTTAATTACTGTTGCAGCAGGGAGCCTCTGAATTGTAATGTGTGTGAGAAACTGCATGCCTTAATATCATTTCTACAACCTGCCCTATCTCCAGTGGCTGAAAAATCCTTCATGAGCTTCCTTTTCCAGCATAAAAATAGGCATTTGGTGTTCACACAACATGATGTCCCTTATATCCTGGAAGGACGGGGGCAAGAAGGAGGCGGGAAGTGTTTTGTTCACATGAACAGTGGCTGATTTGCCATCCTGTCTGAAGATGGAGTCACATTGCTAGGGTTACACATTGCTACAAGAATCATAGAAATGTAGGGCTGGAAGGGACCTCAGTAGGTCATCTAGTCCAGTCTCCTGCACTCAAGGCAGGACTAAAAGGTGTTTGTCTAACCTTTTCTTAAAAATCTCCAATGATCTCCAACAACCTCCTTAGGCAATTTGTTCAGTGCTTAAGCACCCTGACAGTTAGGAATATTTTCCTAATGTCCAGGCTAAACCTCTATTGTTGCAATTTAAGCCCATTGCTTCTTGTCCTATCCTCTGAGGTTAGCAAGAACAATTTCTCACCCTGCTTCTTGTAACAACCTTTTATCTACTTCAAAACTGTTATGCCTCTCCCTCATTTTTCTTTTCTCCAGACTAAAGAAACTCAATTTTTAAAATCTTTCCTCAGAAGTGATGTTTTCTAAACCTTTAATCATTTTTATTTCTCTCCTCTGGACTTTCTCCAATTAGTCCACATCTTTCCTGAAATTTGGCACCAGAGCTGGACACAATACTCCAGTTCAGGCCTTTTCAGCATGGAGTAAAGTGGAAGAATTACTTCTCATGTCTTGCTTACAACACTCCTACTGGTGCATCCCAGAACAATGTTTGCTTTTTTTTGCTAGAGTGTTACACTGATGCTCATTTAGCTTGTGATCCTCCATAACCCCCAGATCCTTTTCCACAGTACTCCTTCCTAGCCAGTCATTTCCCATTTTGTATGCAATTAATTGTTCCTTCCTAAATGGAGTACTTTGCATTTGTCCTTATTGAATTTCATCCTATTTACTTCAGACCACTTTCTCTACTTCTTTGGTTGCAGAATAGGCTACATGCCCTCCACAAAAACCCTGCAGATCTCAAAGGATCTGCTGGAGGCACTGGGCCAACTGCACAGTGGATAATGAAATTATGACAGTTTGGGGCTTGTTAGGAAACATAAATGGGTTCAGTTCTGATCTGCTTGCAGGCAAGATGACTCCGTCAGAGCTAGGGTGTCTTGGACTATGTGTCTGACCACAGCAAACTTGAAAGTTCTTGGTCTGGTTTGGTTTTGATTGTGAAATCCCACCCTTCAGTTAACTCTATAAAGTGGCTCTTTGTGGAGTTCCATATTTTTATTTAAGATATAAACCAGGGTTTAAACTGGTATCCTCAGTGCTGGAAATCACTAATCACAGTGCCATCAGAATAGAACATTTTAGAATAAATATAGTATTTATTCTCTCTTTTGAGGACTGGGCAATTGACAGTATAAATGGGGGGAGGGGAAGGGGAACCCACTTTTCATCTTGTCTTGTTATGCTGCTTTTCCTGGCTGCCTTATTCATCTTCTAGAAACACAGAACTGTTGCAAGAGACTGTGAGCATAAAAACAAGATGATAATGATAAAAATGCACTATTTGGAGTCTTTGAGGTCTTGGCGTCCCCAGTTTACCTTCCTACAGATTTGGTTTAGTTAATACAGCAGAATTGGAAACTTAAAATAATTCAGACTTCCCATGGGACTTGATTATAATGTTAAAATAAAAAGTAGGCGTTTGTTCTTTGGTAGAAAGCTGTGAGGCAAACTGCTGCAACTTCTGGTGGGAGTAAGCTTCATAGAAGAGCCTTTTAATAAGCAAAACCCTATTATGAGGTCACTTTTAGTGGGATGAAAGAGGGACACTGAGAGGGTTGGTTTTCAGATAAGAACTGAATAAAGTTTATTTGAAGAGGTGTTTAAGTTGTTATAATTGCTGTGGTTGCTTAAATTCACATCGTGGTCTAAATGGAATGTATTATTGAAGAATGCTCTAATACTAAGGTAAGCAATAAAACACAGTAATGAGGCAATTGGTAGCGCTCCGGTGGTAACATTTCCTACATGTAGGTCATATGTACTGTATTTAAAGAAAGCAGTTTTTTAATACAAAGGCATCAGTCTGTGGAGAGTCAAAAACCTACTCCTGTTCCCACTTAAATATAAATCAGGATTGACCCCACTGATGTTAATGGGGCCACACTAGTATGAAACCAGGCTGATATCAGAATCTGGCAGTAAATATAAAGAATCAAAAACACATTGGAGGAGGCAGGTTGGATGTATCTAATCTAACTTACATGGCTGTGGCTGTATTTTTGATACAGGATGTGAAGCTGTAAGCAGACCTGGCAATGAGATTTGGAGGATGTGATGATTCCACTTTTGCTGATTCACATTTCCCTTTTTTTGCTTTAAGCTTTTTCCAAAGAAAGTAAATCAACAGGTTGAATTATAGTAGCCCTGACCTATCAGGATGTGGTGCAGAAGCAGACTCCCTACAGTGGTGTAACTTGAACACAAGGTGCTCAGTGGGTGACATGGTTAGCTCTCATATTAGGAGCTAAGGGTGGACAGATGTGCAGAATTGCTCAGAGAGTACTATTAGCAATTTTGAGAGAAAAAATTGCAAGAAATGTTGGAAGTTTCTCTTCCCTTTGTAACCTGTTTGGAGCAGTAGTACTAATGAGAACATGGGTGTGAAGGATAACAACGCCATCTACAGTCTAGTGAAAAACTTACAACACAAGAATCCTTAGTCCTGACCTCATGTGCCCGTATAATTTAGGAAAAGGATACTGGATTCTAATACATCTTGCAAATCAGTACATGAGATGAGACTACCCCTCCTGGCAGGACAAAGTGAGAGAAACTGTGGAAAGGTTTTTGCCACACAAGGGGATGATCTGTCTTATTATGATCTTAGAGAAACAGGACACTTTTCTTTACATCTGCAGAAAGTGGAAGTACTATTTAAAACTGGACAAAATAAATGAGCATCCTAATCTTAATAAGCATGTTTGAGTGTGGTATATTAACTAAAACCTGCACAGTTTTAGATACACCAGCACAGACCTATGGTTTCCTGTCTATCCGAAAAGTTATATGCAGAACGCACTCTGGATAGGGAAGTGTGTGAATGCAGTGTCCTCAGGATGCAGCTTTCTGGCCTTTACATGGTCCTTGGAAAACATCACACCCTGTCCCTCTCCTGCAGCTGGTGAATCAGGAAATGAATCAAAGAGGGTAGCACTTCTCCCTGTGCTTTCAGCACAGGAAGAAGTTTTATTGCTTTTTCGCGGGTCAGTGTTTATTGCTTTTTCTCAGCCTGACTTTCAGGGAGCCTCAAAAAATAACCACTATGAGCTTTCTCAACTTTTCCAATTAAAGTTTGGCTTGAGCATGATACACTCACATGGTAAATGCTCCTGCCTGTTAGACTGATACTGGAATCCAAAATTCCCCACTGCTTTTTAGGATTAACCCCTGTAAATGTAACACTTGAAATAGATTTTGTAAGGCAAGTAAAAGATAACGTATTAATTTGTGGTAAATGCTGATTCCCCATCCCCTGTTTGAGAGATAAGAATAGATACAATGTGATGAATACAAGAGCTTTTTGGGATCCATTTAAGCGCTTAAACATCTTTCAGGGCTGCAATTGATATTTCAAAGAGTAACTAGATGATACATGCACAGTAAAAATATTCATATTCTTTGCATTTATTTTCATCTCTATACCTGTCTAATGAAGGAAAGGGCATTGACTGGGCATTATCAAAGACTGGAAGAATGGTGATAGAAAAAATGTATTTGTGGAATAATGGCATCGCCCAAGAAAGCAAATATTTTAACACCAACTATATTTTTGTAACCTGAAAATGAAGTACACACATTTAAACTGTATTATTGCCGAATTGTCTATTGAGTGTGATGCAGTCCTTCCAGGGTTCAACTCTAGAATTCCACTTCACTTTAGATGGATAAGAAAATCTCTGTAGAATTTCTGTTGAACACTTTGCATAAGTCCGCAGAGGTTTTTTTGACAGGATGCTTTCCGAACACAGAATCCCTCGGTACCATAACATTGCCCAAAAGCAGTGACTCATGAGATATTAGATAATTCATGCTTATAGAATGGAGACTAAGAGAACCAAGGTAGAATAGCTGAAAATATTAGACTTTTCAATTTGTTCTTCTAATTGTCCTCTCTACTCCTTTATAACTGTTCAGGATGTATTTTATAAGAGGTATGTTACAGATACACAATAAGGCCCCAAGCCTACAAAAGCGTATGCACCTGCTTAACTTTATGCCATTGGATTACTCTCATGTATAAAGTTAAGCACATGTTTAACCTTTCAGGACTGAGATCTAAATTTAAAGATACTGATGACTGGAGAACGCCGTCAGAACTAACCTTGTTAAAGAAAACTAATTTAAGTCTGTGTAACAGTATCATTCCTTCTGCTTTGGAAGGGAATTTTTAAGCTGCTTAATACTGCTTCCAGTAGCTCTGCTTCCCAATCTGGGAAAAGTTTAGTGTCTCAGTACTCGCTCCCAATCCAAGGTATATTAACATTCAGACAATCAACACCATAGAATAGATTCATTAACGTTTCCCCAAGTTAGTAGTTATGAGATACTGATGGAGTGGTATACCTGGGGTGGGGCAGCTGGGTGAGTGAGGTGCTTGGGAGAGGGGGATTATAATAGAAAATGCTGGGGCAGCTAGATTCATGATGGGAAGGGCATCTGGGGCACTGGGCAGCACCCATAGAAATTGTATCACTTCCTTATTTTATGTGTTCTGTGCCTAGCTTTTGTTTGTCTTCACAATTTTCCATAGATTAACAATAGATTTTTTTCTTTAAATATATAAAAATTGGGGGTTTAACTAACCCCCCTTTTTAGGACCCTATTTTGCAAGGTGCCGAACTTAGTTTGTCAGTTGTTTACTATTGCAGACAACTGTTTTTTGCTACCTCCCCTTTGGCCTGTCTTGAGTTACGCTTCTGCTCTGGGTTTTGTTTCCAGGACCTTACTGGTAGCTGGGGGGGACAGATCCACTAGCTAGGGAAGGTGAAATCATACACCAAATAATTGCACAGTTCCAGTTTCTTTACCCAGGGCTTTTCTTTATTAATGTACCAACAAAAATTCAAAGCAACACCAAGGTAAACCAAACAGTCTTGCTTGTCCTCGGGGTCTTGTCTTCAGGGCTTTCCAGGCTGCCCCATCTCAGGCATTTATGCAACTGGCTTCTGATCCCTACAAGTGTCTCTGTCTCAGGCCTGATTGGAACAAAGAGCCCTCTCCCCTGATTCTGGGTTTCTCCTGTGCTCTCCCCTGACTAAGAGGCAGGAAGCCTTATATATGCTTTCCTGTTAGGCAAGTAACTAGGAGCAGCAAGTATCTTACCACTGCAGCTCCCAGTTTTAAAAGGCCCAAGGCCGTAATAAGAGCATTGGAATACACAATATGTGCCCCTTAGACCTTGATATGATGACATTCACCCCTTAGTGAGCACCTGCAGACAACACATCTGGAACTATTTTAGAGAACAATTAAAATGCTATTTATTTGTTGTTGTTGTTGTTTTAAAAAAGGTTTTTATCTTTGTCCATATTTCTGGATTTTATGCTATACCCATCACCATGAAATGGTATGGGAGTCCTCTTTTGGTTAATATTGATCTACCTTTGATAATGGCATCCATTAGCACATCTTTTGGGATCTGATCAAATTTTTCCACTGAATGTGGAAAAATCCCTTTGATTTGAATGGAGCATGATTGGACTCTTCAAGCACCTTGTATGCCTTATTAGTTATAGCTAGTGCTGTGTCCTTGGCTGCAGCTCTCTAGGATCTTTGCAAACTACCAATAAAACTCTTTTCTAATCAATAACCGGCTTGGAGTAGGAATTAGGAAAAGCATTTTTAGATACGTGAAAGTGTTCAAAAATAATTAAATAAAATGGCCCTTTGGCCCTCCCTGTTCCGGTGCCCCTAGCTTAGACCTTAATGCTCTAATTGGAATTCATTAGGATGTCCCTTTGGTAATTGGAGAGGGAAAAAACCAATTTAAAATAGCTGAGCAGTTATCAGCGTAAGTAATCCACTATTCCCTTTCCAATCACACTTTTTTATTGGGAAGGATTTATTTCTGATTTTGGTGTTCTGACATATGCTGTTTGGAGCTTGTCTGACAAGGTTTGAGCAGATCATGGCCAGAGAGTGGGGAATGGGCTGGCACTAAGAGGAGGATGGGGGGTGATTTGCTCTTACTCCTGGAAGTTGGCTGACGTGACCCACACTTTCAAACTTGAATTTGGACTTGACTAAGCCCAGTTATTAGTCTCATAAGTATATTAGGTTTTTTCTAAATCCTCAGCTCCTGGAGTCATGTGATTACATGAGAATTTCAGCTTTCCACTTAGAGAGTAAGTTTCTCACCTTTGAGATTGTGGAGAATAGCTTGAAAGCATGAACCCAAGAAGCTCCAATACCAGAAGGCAAATTAAAAGAATCCCAAATATATTTGGCTTAAAAATGTCAGTATTTTAAAACTATGTAATGATTTTGGGGACCTCGCTAATGATTGAGTGGTTGGTGTTGTATTAGTGATTTATGGGTTTTGACCTATAAATACACAAGCTGTACTGGTATAACAGGGCGGTGCATAAAGTAGAGCCTAGCACAAAAGGTTTTAAACTCCATTTCTGGGTGCAGTGTCCTTCTCTGCTTTGAGCAGCCTGTCAGAGCAGGTGATTAAATAAAGAAATGTTTTTCAATGTGCATATCTGTATTATTATGAGGGCCAACTCCCATGATGGATTAACTCAATTGCCTACCAGTTTGCTAAGCACTGAAATGATCTGTTAAACTTTCTCAAGTTAAAAATAGTCTGTCAATTACTGCTGTAGTAAACTCTTCCACCATCTCTCACTATATTTCCACTGACTTCTTTTCCCTTTGCTGGCAGGATTACAATAAAAAGGAAATAAAACCACAAAAATTATCTCCATTAAAAGGATATTAAGAGCTAGTAGGGGTGTGCAAGCCCTGCAAACTTTGGTTCATAAAGGAAGTTGCAAGGCACTCTGCTGTTTGGTTGCAGGTATGGGAGCCAGGGAGTGTCTGCAGGGTGGGACATTCAAGTTCAGTGATGCCCTGCAGCTGCTCCTCATACCCTATTACCTTAGATGTCATCAGGGGCTCCTGTGACAGATTTTTGTTACCAGTCTGCCTGACATGTCAGGTGATTAGGCTGAGGCTACAGGATTGGTGGGGAAGGGGATGAAGGAGCACACTAAGTGTCTACTTTTTTAAGGCTTTATGAATAAAAATAATAAAATAAACAGCAGAGAGTGCAGGGTGTTCCCCACGTCACTCAGAGGAGGGAAGAAAGCATTACTGCCCCAAGCCCTAACTCACTTTCATACTCTCACATGCACGACCCAAGGCTAGCCAAGCCTGGGTGTAATGTAAGAAGAAGAAGAGGAGGGGTGGACGGGAGTTCTTGTCCTGGATGCTCCAGCTTCGAGGTTCTGCAGCTCTCAGGAGGGTTTTAAGTCCTGGGTTCCTTTGGGGATGTTCCATTCAGGGACCTCTGCTCCTGATGCTCTTTGTACCAGTCAAAATCAGCTTTCTGTGATCTCTTCAACTTTCCCAAAACACACCGGCTAGACTTTGTTGTCCTCTTTGTTTTCTTCCATGCCGGCCTTCACTTGTCTTGCTCATTATGGGCTGCCTCTGCAGGTCTGTTCAGCTGCATCTTCTTTTCTCACGGCTGGTCGGTGAATTCCAGGCCCCCGTCTTTCTCGGCAGGCAGCCAAGCGTCGGCTGTGAGCTGTGGCCTTGGGCTGAAGTCGGTGCCTTATCTTCTAACTGAACGAGCTAAAGTGTCAAGTTAACCTGTTCTCTGCTTTCTTTCTTCCGCCAGCCTCTGCAGTCTGCAAAAAAATTTCCATTCCACACTCACACCTTTAACCCTTCCCCAAAATGCCTTGCAATGCTTGCAACAGCATTAGCAATATACAATGCTAATCTGCCTCCCCAGGGAATCTACGGGAGGAAGGGGGCTGTTGAGATGTAACACTCTTGGGGCTGATAGACAGAGGAGTGGTTGTCAGAAGATTCCAGGTTTCCCCACTATGAGAACACTGTCTGCATGTCTGTCTGTTTCTCTCTTGCTGACAGTCTTTTTCTCTTTCATTTTTTTCCCTTGTTACTCTTTGGCAAATAGGGAAGATCACAATTGTATGCTGGCCACGTGCCTGAATTATCATTAATCAATTTCTTCAGTTGACTGGTGGTGAAAGATGGCTGCCCACTCTAGTAGTTTCATTTTCCAGGTAATCCCTGTGGATGATACTGCATGCTGACTGCAGGGGGTACGTGCACATGAACACACAAATTGAGACAGGCCAAGGAAAACAAGCTACTGAGCCTTATTTTTGAAAGAATAGAAGCCTGATTACAATCAGCATTTCTCAATCAACTTTCAGATCGAAAGAGAATAGTTGAAATAGGACATTAAGGAAAAGTTGATCTGTGTATACAAGGTAATTGGAATGGTTCGGTTTCTGAGACATATAAACACAACTGGTTTTGCATGAATTTTATATTGCTCAGAATGGCACAAACCAAACTGTGCTTTTATTGTGAAGTCCCTTACTGCAGAAAGTGTCCATTACCACTATCATTTCAAGGTTTTGTTGGCTCATATGAAGGATTGCTGTGGTTTCATGTTGCATATTATTTAATTCATTTTGATAAGTTAAAGCTGTAGCATTCTTTAGGTCCCTCATAATCATCCAATTGCTTTTACTGTTGTAGGAAAGTGTCCAATTTAACTGGCTGAAGTGGTGGTGCCTCTTAATGCCTGAAGAACGCCAGGCTCCTATTTTGAAGTATTTTCTAATGCTTTAATGAGGTCTATCACAATTTTTAGATACAGTATTAAAGTATGACGCACAGGGCAGCCAGGAGCCATGCTGATCTTTCATTAACAGTGCTCCAGTATTTTAAAACAGACTGAGTTTTCTATCATTGCATACTAGCAGCAGTGCCGTTTTTCAAGCATCACATCGTTAGTCCTCTGGTAGTGGTACTGACTAATGAACTAACCAAGTGCTTATGATTGCTACACATATTTTAATAGGAGAGTTGAAAGTAAACACATGCAAGTTTTATTCCTTATGAGAGGTGAAAAATGCACACATTTAAATTATGTGACTTTGCAGTACAATAGTCATATGCTTTTCCATATGTTTTTGCCTGTATTTGTTAAAGTTACAAATCATTAACATTATTATTGTGTGTAGTTCCAGCAGTATGCTAAGCACTTTACAGCAAGGGGTATTCAGGTCCATTGCAACAGCACTGTATATGCTGGTAGTGAAAGCAGCTGAACCCAGGATGAGATTCTCCCTTAAAAAAAAGCTAGGTGATGCTAGTACTGCTGCTCTCCCTAGGGGATTCAGCTGATGGAAGGTTTTAATTTTTATGGACACTGCTATGGAGGATTCTTGCTAGGAGGTGATGCCCATTTGGGGTCTATGCTGGACAGCTCTGGGCACGTTGCTGGATCAGGATTTGTGAGCACCTCACACCATCACAGCCCACTCCCTCCATGTGTTCATTCTGGTGGGCATTCTTCTACAACTAGCTCCAATGGTAGAAGTTAGTGTGGACCTTAGAAGACCAAGGCACTTGCACTGAAGAGCTAACAATCCTAAATAGACCAGGGACAGATGAGGGATAAGGATGCAACAAACAAACAAACAAACAAACAAAAGTGAAGTGAAGGTAAGACATGACATTTAGCATCCAGTCTGTTTATTCAGCAGTTTTGTGCACACTTATTCGCAATGAGCCATACTCAAGTCATACACCATTTTACTTACACCTGTGGAATGAACAAACCTCACATGAAAAATATGATCTCCACTGAGAGCAGTGAAGACCATGTGAACATTTGAAACGTACATGATCTCTGATGAGGCTACGTAGAGTGCACCTACCACTCCATGCATCTGATGAAGTGGGTTTTAGCCCACGAAAGCTTATGTCCAAATAAATTTTAGTCTCTAAGGTGCCACAAGGACTTTTGCTGATACAGACTAACATGGCTACTACTCTGAAACCCGTATAAGTGATAAAAGTGAGAGAGTCTATGACAAAGGGATGGGCTCCACCATAAGCAAACTGGAACCAAGCAACTTTATGCCCTGACCTTGAATACCAAGTTCAGTTATCAAAACCTCATCTCAAAAGAGACATACCAGAAATAAAGGGTCTGAAGATGGGAAACAAAAATGATTAGAGGTACGGGAAGGCATCCTTAGTAGTATGAAATATCATGTGTTATACTTCAGGGCATTGTACACCACCTAGCACCATGGGGCCCTGGTTTGCGAGTAAGGCATTTAGGCACTACTGTAATACAAATAATAAATTGACTGCTAGCTGCCTAAAGTCAGGAAGAAACTTCTCCTAAGGGGAAGTTATTCCACAATTGTTCATTACAGGAATTATTAGAACTTCCTCCAAACCATTTGGTACTGGCTACTTTTGGAGACCAGGTAAAGGACTAGCTGGACCACTGATATGATCTAGTTATGGGGATACCTATGTTCCTATCTGAAAGAACTGTGGCTCTACCTGTCAGATACATGAAAGAAACTGCATTTAAATTAAATGAAGCATATGTAAAATTACTGAAGTGCTGTAAGAAAAAATGGCCATGAAGAGTTAACTGTGATACATTTACAATAAGAATCTATGTGAACAAAAAAAAAAAAAAAATCAGCACGAGTAGGAAGACAGTCATTTTGGGTAGAAGGTCATTGTTCTATTAATAGGGAACGAATAGGTTTTTCAAATGAATGGGTCTTATTTTCAATTTGATGAGAGGTGAGGGTACCAGGGGAAGGAACTGAGGATGAAAGGAAGTTTAATCGCTGTATCAAGAACCTTTGTCACTGAAAACACAGTGAATGGATTAATTCATTTGCAAGCTGTAATGAATCCCTATTGAAAAATAATTACCTTGAAACTTTACTCTTAAACTGAAAACATTTGACTCTAAGAATCAATCTTCCTTTCTGGTTACCATTCCAAACAATTACTTTTTGGATTTCAGTACAGTAAGATGGAAGTTTGTCTTACCATTGGTTTCCAAAGTTCTAATTTTTGACATACATAGAGTACAAGGATAATTTTCAAGATATTTAAACATATTTGTGTGAAAACCTACCTAGGAAAATCTAGCAGGAAATTGTAGTGAAGTCAAGAGGGAGGATTGAGCAGAATTTTGCACTCTATATATATGGAAATAAAATAGTAAATTAGGTGAGGGAGAAGCACAAAGGTTAGTTTCCCAAATGATTTGAAATGAAGTGTAAGAAACAGCACACATGTTAACCATGTTAACTCCACTGAATGAATTGAAGTCAGAGTAATATGCCATGGTATCTCTCAATATATAATTTGTGGTGTACCACATAGGTAACTTGAATGTTGTCTTTTTGGTCACTTCTGTAAAAGGTATATGAGTATGGATAACAAGCTCTGAGCCTCTCTTGTGCCCTAGGCCTAGAAATGTTCTTGTTGGCCTTGCAGATATCCTCTAAATCCAAGAAATGGTTCTGAATGAAATCCCCAAATCCAAACTGCCCTAAACTAGATCCAGAGCTTGTTACTGACCCTTAGTTCTATAATGGGCTGAATCAGAACCTGCCTCTGAGCACCCTTAGCTTTGGTAAAGTTTGAATCTAGATTGTGATGGGAAATGTGGAGTTCCATCTCATCTATGTATACAGGTCAATAGACCCACAATTACCCTAGCAGTGACTTGTGATGTTAAACCATCCTCGTGCCTCGGGAGCGGAGGTTCATTTCTTTCTTTTTTTTTTTTTTTTTTTTAAAAACACATACACATTTTGTTTTTAAGTGAATTTAGTGCTTGCTGTCAGGTGCTGGGTTAATAACTGTGGAGAATTAAACCCTTCATTTATGCAAAGAACACCCTGGGTGGATAGTGGCAGTGCAAACTTCACATTGTTCCATTAATTTGCCTCCTCCATCAATTGGAGGGACTATCTCCAGGGGTGAGAAAGTAGTAGTTCTCCTTGCCTGTACAATTGACAGTTTCTCTGCTTGAGATTGCTATCAAGGGTATCATTTATGGCCAGCATCCATATTTCTCTTGTGCAATAAGAGATTGGCCAGGATCACCAACTTATTTCACATTGACCACCAACCAGGCATAGTGCTAAAAAATTTCCAGAAATTGCTAGTGTGGGATGTCACATGCTCAACCTACTTGGCTGTTAGTAGTGGTTCTGCATGGTAATATACTAATACATATTGTAAGCGATTTTTTTTTTTTTTAAATTGGAATGGGGGGGGACGGTGAGAATCCATCACTGAAACTCCAGTTAGGCTAAGCGTTTAGGTGAGATGAATATATGGAAAGAAAAGAGCCAATGAGTGGATAACTCCATGCTTAATGTGTTTCTCAGTAAATGTCACAGGAACACTGAATCTGTGGAATTGTCCAACTCAGTGTAACAATTTCAACTGCTAGATGATCATCCTCCACAGAACTTCCTTTACATTTCATTAAATCTGAGAATGAGATGTGAAATTAATTCCTCTGTGCTCTCAGAATATGAGTGAGGACTGGGTAGATTAACTTCCTTTTAAGTGAGGGAGGGGAGTTATATGTCATGGAGCCACTCGACTGAAAACCTTCAGTTATGGCCCTCAAAAGATCTCTCCAAAAATATATATCCCATGCCGAGAGAGAGACAAGAAAAAGGGAGAGGGTGATCCTAAATTGAAGGCAGGAACAATTATGGTGGGAGGCATGCATGAAGTGTTGGGGGTGGGGAAGAATTCATAAAAGGAGGGAAGGCAGGGACTGGTCATGGGAGAAATATGCAGAGGGATAAACTTAACTGGCAGGGAAAGGACTGTTGCATAAATGGATTTACTTTTTAAAAGAAGTCTTTAAATACAAGATTTAACTTTTGTTAACTGAAGAAGAGGTACATTATGCACTTGGACAAGACAACAAAATGTGCCTCTGTGACGTTGTGCAGTCTATATGGTTTTATAAAAAACTTGATAATAAGTCAATATAATGTAACTGAGATAGTTTTAGAGAAAATACGGTAATAAGTGAATGTAAGTAACTGGGGTATGCCTCATGCAAAAGGTCTCTTGTAAGGTATCATTACAAAGCTTATAATCTACTGAGTATGATCATCTGATTTGTATAAATGTACCACTCTTGTATCTAAAACTAGAAATATAAAATGTAACTCTGAGGGCCTATTGTAATTGTGTAAAGTGTGGACCATTAATGATGGTTTGGAATCTTGATGACTCCCATTGTCTGCAGATGGCTGTATTTACCTGTGAGTCTTCCTGTATATGTGTGTGCTGGCAAGTGAGTAATGAAGTCTTGCAGTGACATGTGATCATGTCACCTGAACTGGAATCCATCTTTAACCTGGTGCTTTTCCAGTGAGGGGGGGTGGAAACCCAGAAAGACAAAGAGTTCCCGCCTTATGCAAAAGATATATAAAGGGGGGAAGAGAAGAGAGAGAGGGAGAAGCCATCCTGAAGAATCCCCTAGCTACCACCTGAGCTGCAACAAGAGCTGTACCAGGGGAAAGAATTGTGCCCAGGCCTGGAAGATGTCCAGTCTGAGAAAAACTTACTGAAGCATCTCTGAGGGTGAGATTATCTGTATTTAGTTTGATTAGACATAGATTTGCGCATTTTATTTTATTTTGCTTGGTGACTTACTTTGTTCTGTCTGTTACTACTTTGAACCACTTAAATCCTACTGTCTGTATTTAATAAAATCACTTTCTATTTAGTAATTCACTCAGAGTATGTATTAATACCTGGGGGAGCAAACACTCTATCAGTGTTATAGAGGGCGAACAATTTATAAGTTTTCCCTGCATAAGCTTTATGCAGGGTAAAACGGATTTATCTGGGTTTAGACCCCATTGGGAGTTGGGCATCTGAGTGCTAAAGACAAGCACGCTACTGCGAGCTGTTTTCAGGTAAACTTGCAGCTTTGGGACAAGTGATTCAGACCCTGGGTCTGTGTCTGGAGCCAGACGGGAGTGTCTGGCTCAGCAAGACAGGGTGCTGGAGTCCTGAGCTGGCAGGGAAAACAGAAGCAGGGGTAGTCTTTGCACATCTGGTGGCAGCTCCCAAGGGGGTTTCTGTGATCCAACCCGTCACAGCCTCTTATCAGGAAGAT
This sequence comes from Trachemys scripta elegans, assembly GCF_013100865.1. Classification (NCBI taxonomy): domain Eukaryota; kingdom Metazoa; phylum Chordata; order Testudines; family Emydidae; genus Trachemys; species Trachemys scripta. Next base: position 65,407,737 of record NC_048304.1, on the reverse strand, counting down.
CTTATTTCCTGGCTCACAGGCTCTATCTGAAAGGTTAAGTCAGCCCTCCTCTTAGAAGGAGTCTGGCACCACTGTTCTAACTTTCTTGTGGAATGTATGGGAAGAGCTGTTGTTGTCAAGGTCTCAGGGAAATAACCTGCTCACATGGAAAAACAAATATTGCCCATAATTTATGCTGATGACAAGTTCAGTTCATTCTTGACAAGAGATCTCACAAAGGGCCTAGTACATCACATTACTGTGAGCTTCTACAGCTCATTTCAGGTCTAGTGGAAAATTAAGCAAGGTCTTGTAAAGGGATTGAAATAACCCTGTGTGACCACTCTAGACGGCTTGTCAAGATATCATACTGCAGGGTTCGTCACTTGACAATCTTATGTAATTTAAAATATATGACCTTACCATGCAAAATGGGAAGGGGATCGGAGAGACAAGGGTTTTTCAAGTGCTTCCAGGCAGAAAACTAGAAAAACCTTCTGCCTACTCTATAGTTTCTAAATAGAATATTCTCCAAAAATTTCCATTAGACATCAGCAAGTCTTTAAGAAATGAACCTTTACCATGTTGCTGTTCTAAGGCTGATGCCACTCAAGATACTATGTATTTCACTAGGCCCACTAACATACCCGTGGGATATCAGACAACTCCAACCTGCATTTTTGCATCCCTGATATGTTGAATTTAAGTTGGCATTTTAGTGCTAAAAATATTACAGCTTTCTTGGGCAATGACTGGAGAGTGAGGAGAGAGGAGCCTTTCATACCCAGTGCCTTAATAAATTACAGCAGCAGTATTCTCATGGGAAGAAGGGGCTGAGGCAATTTTGCTATTTTTAATATGAACTTGCCTCTTGCAGCTACCTACTCAAAGCTAACAGTAAATAGGTGTAGCTAGACTTTCAATCTATACCATCTACATCGCCTAGGTGTTTCATCAGGGATTGAAATGTGTGGTAGGTTTGAAAACAGTTCAGGGGGGAAAGGGGCTTGTTAAATGAAACAAAAGACCTGTGGAGCATGTAGTGCTTGAATTTGTCAGGGTAACTCTAGTTCTCTCCTTACCATTCCGCTCCCTTCTGTGTGTTTGTTTTGTTATACATTGGTAAACTCCATTCAAGAAGCTGTTCAGGATAATTCAAGGGGGCATAATGTTCCTGTTAGAAAATGTCTATAGACATTCATCCAAACAAGGATGAAATCACCTAACCAGAGAAAAAAAATTACTTTAACTCGGGGCAGGAAAAAAAAAAAATGTAGAGTAAGAAGCTGCTTATTTTCTTCTTTTGAAAATGTCAGTTTGATCAAGAGACCAGATCCGCAGAGAGAACTAAAATAGAATTAAATGAAAGCATCCAATAACACTGGCCTTGTGATTTGATTAATATGCCCCAAAATTGGGAAATTGCAGGCTTGAAGCAAAGTTGAAGGCAATTAACCTGACCTTTTGGGTGTTGTCAAATGAGACATCCCTCTGGAGGGTTTCTTCTGGTTGTAGAGCACTTCTACCCTGGGGACGGAGGGAAGATATCACAGCAGTGTAGTTCTGGTGACAAAGTGACCTAGGACTGACTCACTGGCACTCATTTCAGAATCAAATCAGTGTGGTCTTGGATTTGTTAGGAGATGGTGAGGGACTTTGGAAGTTGCCCTGGTGGAAGTATCTTGTGGCATGTATGCAGCAGTGCCTGATAAGGTACGTACAATATAAGAGGCTGAATCTCACCAATAAGACTCATGCATACACTGTTGCTGATTTAGATTACAGAGGTAGTATATTTTCACAGCTGTATTTCATTTTTTATTTGAAGAAAACTATCAGATTTGAGAGGAAACAAATGAGCTGCATAAGGCAGATTTAAAAAAAAATCTAAAATTACTTCAGAAATGTTTCTGCTTGTAATTGGATCTCTCTGTGCTCACCTGACCTCCAAATTCAGTTGCTGGTACACATTTGAGGTGTTTGGCCTTAGGCATAGTTGGAATCCCATGGGCCACATTTCAGTTATAATTCAGAAATATAAAGTGTAAAGGATCATGGTATTCATTTGGTAGGGCTGCCAAAAATTAGCTCCAAATCAACTTCATTCCAAATCTGGTTCTGTATTTTTGTGAACAAATAAGTTGCAATCAAAGAAGAAGAAAATGCCTAGAGAGATTCACAGCAAGGTTTTAAAATGTTTGTTTTGTATACGCAAATAAGCATAACTTATATAGCAAGAATAAATATGGAATAATCAAATATGCATATATGTACAGAGAATAGAGACTCACTACTGATTCAGATTAAAAACACCCTAAAAAGATTTCTAAATATGGGCATATATGCACATGATGCCAGAAGGCTGTACAAGGGTAAATTTAATGTCATCCCATCCACCCCTCGCACCCAAATTTAGGATGAATAGGAAGAGGAAAATCATATGTAAATAAGCCTTTAGATTTTCAATCAATGGATTTCTACAGTCAAGTCCCATTGATTTTAGTGGAAATATGTTCCCATGGCAGCTTTGAAAATCTCAGCATTAAAGACTAAACTTTATGTTGAAAACTTAAAAACCAACCCCATTTCCCCCAAAACCCCTGCTCCTAATCTCTCCTCTGAACCTCACCTCTCCTGGGAGCGATCTGCAAATTATTTCATGATGACTGGGCAGAGAAGGTGTCTACTACACCAAATTAAATAATTTCACATTTCCCCATCCTGTTTCTTTCTCACTTCCTATTGTGTGAAATTTAGATTTTAAACTATCTTTTATTTTCTATGTGTACAGTACCCAGCACAATAGGGTCCTGAGTGGGGTACCTAGGCGCTACCGTATTACAAACAACAATAAACCTTGAACTACTATATCTATCGCCCAGCATGCCCTGGTATCTGGTAGTACATACACACACAGTGAGAGCAAGGGAGAGAAACCAGTTACTTCTGAGATTTGCCAAAGAAAATGTAAACTGCAGTTTAACCTGACAATTTAATTCTATTTGATTATCAAAAATACTAGAAACTGTTCTAAGACCCAGTGTTTCTGTGTATGAAACTGACAATTTTCAGGGAATTAATGAATGTTTTAATGTAACTGATATGCAAGTGTGTGCACACGCGTGCCATCTCCAAACGTTCAAAAATCATGAATTGTCCCCTGCCCCAATCATTACATTGGCTTCAGAAAATTGTTGTTTTTTTTCCCCTCTAAAAAACAGAGACCAAAAAGAAAAGCAAAAAACCCCTGAGCCTTATAGTACACTTCCTGCATATTTTCTAGCTCTTCTCCAAAACCATGAGAGCTAGAAACAGTTTAAAAACCCCAAACAGGTTCTCATGGAATTTCTTGATTCCAGCAACTGGGGCCTTAAGAAATAACAGCTATTGTGATAGCTGTGATAAATATTATGAAAACTGGCAACACTGATTTCATATGTCAGCTTTATAGAATTAAGCTTTTTTTTTTTTTAAATACAGTACCAGAAGAGAAGCCATGACATTTGAGAATGAGTTATTGTAGAATTTCTAAGTTCAGTAAGTGTTAAGTATACCATAGTACTGGCTGCTGCAATTTAAGGTTTAAAGGGAATTGCATTCTAATCCCCTCTTTTCAAATGCTTAAAAAATTGTGTTGTAGCTATTTTTTTAATTTAACTCGAGAAAGAAAATGTTCTTGCTTTTTTATATAAAATGCGTGAACACACATACAACTATATTAGAGCAGAATGTATCTTCTGATTATGTTGTTGGGGAAATTAAACAGCCCTTTTTCAAAAGGTTGGGCAACCTTATAAATGCAGTGTAAAATTATTCAGGTAGTGGCAATCTACCTGCTAATCAGCTGGGATTATATCTTCCTGGTGTACAGGTAGACTCTCAAGGCACTCCTGTCATGCTATGTTGATGTCAGCTGGCATTTTGTTGTTTCCTAAAACCTGATAACTGGAGGGCTGATAGCAGCATTCACATTTCCATAAAAGGAAATATTTTTGTGGACAGTGAAGCAGAAAGGTAGATTTAATGTTTTCAAATATTGAAATATATAAAATGTGAGTGTCAAATCATAGAATTTCAGGGTTGGAAGGGACCCTCAGGAGGTCATCTAGTCCAACCCCCTGCTCAAAGCAGGACCAATCCCCAACTAAATCATCCCAGCCAGGGCTTTGTCAAGCCTGACCTTAAAAACCTCTAAGGAAGGAGATTCCACCTCCTCCCTAGGTAACCCATTCCAGTGCTTCACCACCCTCCTAGTGAAAAAGTTTTTCCTAATATCCAACCTAAACCTCCCCCACTGCAACTTCAGACCATTACTCCTTGTTCTGTCATCTGGTACCACTGAGAACAGTTTAGATCCATCCTCTTTGGAATCCCCTTTCAGGTAGTTGAAAGCAGCTATCAAATCCCCCCTCGTTCTTCTCTTCTGCAGACTCAACAATCCCAGTTCCCTCAGCCTCTCCTCATAAGTCATGTCCTGCAGACCCGTAATCATTTTTGTTGCCCTCCACTGGACTCTTTCCAATTTTTCCACATCCTTCTTGTAGTGTGGGGCCCAAAACTGGACGCAGTACTCCAGATGAGGTCTCACCAATGCCAAATAGAGGGCAGTGCCCCTACTTATACAGCCCAAAATGCCATTAGTCTTAGCAACAAGGGAACACCGACTCATATCCAGCTTCTTGTCCACTGTAACCCCTAGATCCTTTTCTGCAGAACTGCTGCCTTGCCATTCGGTCCCTAGTCTGTAGCAGTGCATGGGATTCTTCTGTCCTAAGTGCAGAACTCTGCACTTGTCCTTGTTGAAACTCATCAGATTTCTTTTGGCCCAATCCTCTAATTTGTCTAGGTCCCTCTGTATCCTATCCCTACCCTCCAGCATATCTACCACTCCTCCCAGTTTAGTATCATCTGCAAACTTGCTGAGGGTGCAGTCCACGCCATCCTCCAGATCATTAATGAAAATATTGAACAATACTGGCTGCCAACTAGACATGGAGCCATTGATCACTACCCATTGAGCCCAACGATCTAGCCAGCTTTCTATCCACCTTATAGTCCATTCATTCACCCAGCAAGAATACTGTGGGAGACCGTATCAAAAGCTTTGCTAAAATCAAGGAATAACATGTCCACTGCTTTCCCCTCATCCACAGAGCCAGTTATCTTGTCACAGAAGGCAATTAGGTTAATGAATCCATTCACCCTTGGTGAATCCATGATGACTGTTCCTGATCACTTTCCTCTAAGGGCTTCAGAATTGATTCCTTGAAGACCTGCTCCATGATTTTTCCAGGGACTGAGGTGAGGCTGACTGTCCTGTAGTTCCCCGGATCCTCCTCCTTCCCTTTTTTAAAGATGGGCACTACATTAGCCTTTTTCCAGTCACCCGGGACCCCCCCGATTGCCATGAGCAATAATAATAATGGCCAATGACTCTGCAATCACATCTGCCAACTCCTTTAGCACCCTCAGATGCAGTGCATCTGGCCCCATGGACTTGTGCTTGTCCAGCTTTTCTAAATAATCCTGAACCACTTCTTTCTCCACAGAGGGCTAGTCACCTCCTTCCCATGCTGTGCTTCCCAGTGCAGTAGTCTGGGAGCTGACCTTGTTCGTGAAGACAGAGGCAAAAAGCATTAACTTTTTCCACATCCTTTGTCACTAGGTTGCCTCCCTCATTCAGTAAGGGGCCCACACTTTCCTTGACTTTCTTCTTGTTGCTAACATACCTGAAGAAACCCTTCTTGTTATTCTTAACATCTCTTGCTAGCTGCAACTCCAAGTGTGATTTGGCCTTCCCAATTTCACTCCTGCATGCCTGAGCAATATTTTTATACTCCTCCCTGGTCATTTGTCCAATATTCCACTTCTTGTAAGCTTCTTTTTTGTGTTTAAGATCAGCAAGGATTTCACTGTTAAGCCAAGCTGGTCGCCTGCCATATTTACTATTCTTTCTACACATTAGGATGGTTTGTTCCTGCAACCTCAATAAGGATTCTTTAAAATACAGCCAGCTCTCCTGGACTCCTTTTATATAAGGGCGGTCAAGTAATTAAAAATTAATTGTGATGAATTGTGCAATTAATTGTGTTAAACAATAGAATACCACTTATTTTTAATTTTTGGATGCTTACTACATTTTCAAATATTAATTTCCAATTACAACAATTCAAAGTGTACAGTGCTCTTTATTTTTTATTACAAATATTTGCACTGTAAAAAAACAAATTGCATTTTTCAATTCACCTCATACAAGTACTGTAGTGCAATCTCTTTATCATGAAAGTTGAACTTACAAATGTAGAGTTATGTACAAAAAAATTGCATTAAAAATAAAACAATGTAATACTTTAGAGCCTACGAGTCCACTCAGTGCTACTTCTTGGTCAGCCAATCACTCAGACAAACAAGGTTGGTTACAATTTGCAGGAGATAATGCTGCCTGCTTCTTGTTTGCAATATCACCTGAAAGTGAGAACAGGTGTTCGCATGGCACTGTTGTATCTGGCATTGCAAGATACTTATGTGCCAGATGCACTAAAGATTCGTATGTCCCTTCATGCTTCAACCACCATTCCAGAGGACATGCTTCCATGCTGATGATGCTTGTTTAAAAAAAAAAAAAAAAAAAAGCGTCAATTAAATTTGTGACTGTACTCCTTGGGGGAGGGGTGGGGAAGAATTGTACGTCTTCTGCTCTGTTTTACATTCTGCATATATATCATGTTATAGCAGTCTCGGATGATGACCCAGCACATGTCCATTTTAAGAGCACTTTCACAGCAGATTTGACAAAATGCAAAGAAGGTACGGTTGTAGCTATTTTTAGAAATCTTGACACTCGACCCAAGGTTTAAGAATCTTAAGTGCCTTCCAAAATCTGAGAGACAGAGGAGGTGTGGAGCATGCTTTCAGAAGTCTTAAAAGAGCAACACTCTGATGCGGAAACTACAGAACCCAAACCACCAAAAAAGAAAATCAACCTTCTGCTGGTGGCATCTGACTCAGATGATGAAAGTAAACATGTGTTGGTTCACACTGCTTTGGATCATTATCAGGCAGAACCCATCATCAGCATGGAAGCATGTCCCTTGGAATGGTGGTGGAAGCATGACAGGACAGATGAATCTTTAGCGCATCTGGCACGTAAATATTTCGCAATTCCAGCTCCAAAAGTGTCATGCAAACACCTGTTCTCACTTTCAGCTGACATTGTAAACAAGAAGCAGGCAGCAGTATCTCCTGTCAATGTAAACAAACTTGTAAACAATCTTGCGATTGGCAGAACAAGAAGTAGGACTGAGTAGACTTGTAGGCGCTAAAGTTCTACTTTGTTTTGAGTACAGTTATGTAACCAAAAAAAAAATTCTGCATTTGTAAGTTACACTTTCACGATAAAAAGATTGCACTTCAGTACTTGTATGAGGTGAATTGAAAAATACTATTTCTTTTATCATTTTTACAGTGCATATATTTGTAACAAAAATATAAAGTGAATACGGTGCACTTTGTATTCTGTTGTAATTGAAATCAATATTGATAATGTAGAAAAACATCCAAAAATATTTAATAAATTTCAATTGGTATTCTATTGTTGTAAGTGTCATTAATTTGAGTTAATTGTGTGAGTTAATTGACAGCCTGTGTGTGTGTGTGTGTGTGTGTGTGTGTGTGTGTGTGGAGAGAGAGAGAGAGAGAGAGATTTGCAAGAAGCACAAAACTCAGTAGTGAGATTCTTTGGGTATCAACAATTTGTGAAGAGAAAACAGGCTGCCTTGAGGTGAAGACCTCAACTTCTTTTGTGATAAAGATAATAGAGCAAATTTTGTTCACCTTGATTGGGTGGGTATACTTGAGCTTTTTCTTAGGAATGACCAGTCTAAATATTGTCAGACTGTCCTAGCAATGTGCATTGTCCACTGCACATTTAGATTCATTAAAAGAAAACCCAAAGCCCACATTTTCAAAAAATAACTGGGGATTTTAGGTTTCAGAGTGGTAGCCGTGTTAGTCTGTATCAGCAAAAACAATGAGGAGTCCTTGTGGCACCTTAGAGATGTAGCCTGACCCAAAGTTGGGTAAATATAATTGTAACTTGAGGATTAACAGGTTCTTGTCTCAAGATCAGACCCAGTAAGATTATTGTAAAATTATCATATAATTTGGGAACCGTGATGTGCATAGGTGCAACACTCACACTATAGAAACTCTCTCTCTATCATTTATTTATAATTTAGCAAAGATTATACACACACAAACTCAACAAAGCAGATAGAGATAATACAGAAAGTATATTTGGACATCCATATTTACACCCTTATCTTTCATACTTAACCATTATCTTTCTCATCACCCTTATCTTCCCCCGTGGCCATCATTCTGGCTCCTCCCAAAGTCTACATGTCTCCACCCTATCTGCTGCCCCTGGGATGTTACTTTTATAGTAGGTTATGCTGATGCTGCCATGACCAATGCATATTCAATAGAGGTTCTTATTTGTATTTCCTCCTCTTAAGGTGTCTGTTTTCTATAGGTTAGTATATGTATGATGTTACCCTATTAGCATACACATCAATTTGCTGTCATGGCAGCTTTGCGGTCGGAGGTTCTGTCCGGAACCTTCCAGATGCTGGTGTCAGCGATGTTCTGTGGGTGGCTGATGTCAGTATTCTGGAACAAATTTCAGATCCCAATAACTTAAGTTACTTAAGTTTATCTATACCAAAGGTTATAGGCCTCAAGTCTCATACTATCTACTAAAGCCAAATCTTACAGGATAAAAGCCTGTAGGTTCCTTGTATTACTACTAAATATAATAAAGCAAGATAACAAAGAAATGAATATAATACAGGTAAGCTGGCCCACTGGACTACAGAGATTAACAAATTTATTTGGACATAAGCTTTCATGGGCTAAAACCCACTTCATCAGATGCATGGAGTGAAAAATATAGTAAGCAGTATATATATTTTTCACTCCATGCATCTAGTGCATGGGTTTTAGCCCACGAAAGCTTATGCCCAAATAAATGTTAGTCTTTAAGGTGCCACAAGGACTCCTTGTTGATTTTTGGGGGGATTTTAGGTGTCCCAATTTTTAGCTGCCCATCTTGCAACACCTTGAAAGGTATATGCCCCGTACAATATGAAAATTAGGCCCTGTTATGACATCTCAAGTTGAACAACCAAAATCCCTAGTCGCTTCTGAAAATGCAGCCCCCCCAAATTAGACTATTTTCAGATTGTGTTCCAGATTCCTCCCTGATTTGATTCTCTACCATGCAAAACTAACATATGATTATTTATTTTAAGGTTTCTATTGTGTCAATCTTGATCAAAGGATAATCATTTGATGCCACTCATCAAGGGTAAGTTATTAGGAAGCAAACAGAATTTGTGAAGCCTGTCCAATGAGAGTTTACATATATTTTTAGGAGGATCACTTCTTTTCTTGCCCACTCATTAATCCCCCCTCCCTCCCCATACATATCTCTGGCAGCAGAGCTATAAAGAAGGGAAATTATAGTTGCAATTGCTCTGAATTCTATGTAATCTGTCAAATGATTTAAAATTGGTTGAGCTTAAAAATGACAGCTCTCTGAAATTTAGTAGAATTCCATATTAAAATAGCATTCTAAATTTTAATCTTGTGCATAGACTTTTTAATAGCTTCAACTTTCTCTGCAAATTGTGGGTAGTGCTCACAGAGATTCAATTTAAATACTGTCAAGCAAGACTGATTTCCAGTATTGCATGCAAGCTATTTTTCCCCTACAAGTGGTGAGTTAATTTTTTCAATACTTCAAATTTTAAAAGGATTTTATAGGAAGCTAGGTAGGAATTTCATTCCCTGCTGCTGTTTGTCCAGTTTCTTTTCTTCCATTTGTACAGAGGGCATTTAGCACAGCATTATAGCCCAGAAATTAAATTAATTTCAATTTGGTATTTCATTCCTTTAGATGCCATTCAGACTCTCTTCTAAACTATGCTGAGAAAAGATAATTCAGACATCACAATCAATAAAAATGAGTTGTCTAATCATCTCTCTGCTAAATGCCTAAAATGCTGTGTGGCATCTTGTTGTTACTCATAGTAATCAAAGTTAACTGACTTAGTGTTTCAATAGGTTTAAGAAAAAACAGAGTTTTCTTTTTCAATTAGAGTGAAAGCATAGTTGTGTTTGTGGAACTGGATGGCTCAGGGAGTTGGCAATGGGTGTTTTTTCAACTGTAGGTCACCAGTTCACTGGAAGTCATTACCTGCTGTTTGGGTCCCTGTGAAATGAATTGGTAGTGTCAATTCAGTTTCCAAAGCACAGGCGTCCACATTAAGCAAATTACCATTACAATTTGTGCTATTTAGCAATCTTAGTCCTGAGGCCGGTGTTTGAAGGTGCATGAAGACTTGTCCCTACATTCACCCATCAGCTCTATGCAGCTCAAGATTGAGGCATTTTACAGGATGCTTGCACATCTTGCATTTTCTGTCCTGAGGTCTTCAGCACCTTCCTAAGCACTGCATTCAGTTTTAAGGAGTCTCATGGTAAAACCCATTTTGGATCGGAGGTAAGAGCTATAGAAATCATAGCTTCTCTATGATTGATTGATGGATGGATGAATCCCTGAGCTCTCCAAAAGGGAATTGACACTGGCCGCACACTACACATGTATGTGGGCCCAACACAGCCCACTGTTGTAGGGCCCCACCCTAGAGCGAGCCCCATGTATGCAGAAATGACTTACCAACCGGTGTGCCCTTGTGGCTGGGTGTGGGGTTACTGGATCTTTCCCAGGCTTGCTGCCTATTAGTCACCTCCATCTGGGTCTTCTGTGGCCTGGACCTCAGGCCAGTTTACTTAAAAGTTCAATCCCTTCTATGGTATCCAGGTCCAGTTATGACTGCTCAGGCCCCAAGCTGGCTTTTCCCAGGTGCCCTCTTCAAATTCCCTGTGCTTGGCTCCCCACTAGGTCAGTAGCATACCCCATCATAAGAGCATGGTCTGACTACAAAGGGGTCTTTTTAAACCCTGACACCACCTAGTTTGGATCCTCCAGTGCTGACAACGGCTGGAATAAAGACCAAGACACATGCAAAAGATATTGCACCCTGGTGCTGAAATATCTGATAGTATGGCTAAAAAGCTATGTGATAGAGTGGTACCAGCATGATCACTAACATTGCTGCAGCCTGGAGAAAGCTGTAGTCCAGCTGAGGGCAATTATACACATTCTGGTGGGGGATTGTGAGCACCTGTGCAACTGGGTTAACAATGCAACTGGGGAGAAAATAGGAAGCAAAGTCAGCTCAGGAGGGCACTCAGAGAGTGAGATTGGGTAGGAGAGCAAGGAGTGTGGGGAAGCCTGTCCTTGCTATAAGCCTGTATTGCCCATTACTGTGATGTAAAAGGGAAACACCTCGTGTGTGTTTGTGACTGCAAGGTCCTCTGAACTGGTGAGGTAGTGAGCTTCACCAGGTAGTATCAAAGGTGCCCTGTGACAAGCTACAAGAGACATGGTTATTTGCGTTCAGGTATAATTCTGCTTCCATATGTTATATGTGATTTAAAAGGAAAATATGCTAATGTTGTTCTAGCCAACACTGAAATATCAGAAAGATAGGCTACAATAATCAAAATTATAAATATTGTTGACTATGCAGTGGGGATCCTTTTTTGAAAAATTATTGTGATGCTTAAACAGAACTTATTCCTTTTTGATACTATCTGTGAGAGAACTATGCAGTATCCTAATAGAGCACATATGCCATTCCAGTGACATATTATATATTGTAAATATTTCATGTGTGTGTAAGAGCAGGCTAAAAAGGAAATAAGTTGAATGACTTTTCAATCATTTCTTTGGTTTTTCATTTAAAGTTTCTGAACAGCTATACACCTGGATGTAAAACTGGGGGGAGGCAGTGAGAATTACTAGCAAAACAACTTGTTGCAAAACTTTCCAATTTTTTTGTTCAAAATTGTAATCAAAAACCCTAACCCTAAGCTCTTTCCTGTGGACAAACAGCAGCTACACTGTGTTCCTTTTAGCGGCCTGGCTGTAGCGGCACAGCTGTGTCACTAAAAGCTGTGTAGTGTAGAACTACCTTTCAGCAGTGGGGGTAGGAGGGAGGGGAAGGGAATATCCACTGAGGTGACTCAGAGCCAGGGCCAGCTCTAGGCACCAGCAAACCAAGCACGGGGGGCGCCCTGGGGCCCCTGCGGTTTGCGCTGTGGGGGAGCAGCACCCGTACCTTCTGGCTGGGCCGGGCAGGCTCCAAGGGGCGGACACTCAGGCTGGGGGCCACCCCACGGGGCATACGGAGCCGCCTGCAGGTGCCGCAGAGCAGCCGCCCCCTAGTGCCGTAGCTGGGACTGGGCAAAGCGGCCCGAGCCACCCAGGGACTGCAGCAGGGCGGCCAGAAGCAGCAGCGGGGCCATAGAGGGTGGGATGCTGCCGTGTGGGGCCCGTGTCCCACTCTCCAGGGCTCCACTCCCTCTGGGGCTACCCTGCCCCAGCTCCTCCACCCCCTGCCGGGGTGGTCCCCGGCTCTGCCCTCCTGGGTCCCGGCCAGTCCTGGAGGCGGGTGCCCCGGCTGGAGGGACCCTGGGCTGAGATGTGGCCCGGGAGCCCCGCTGCTTACCCCAACCCTGCTAGCGCTGGACCGGCTGGAGGCGAGGGGGGAGTGGGTGGAGTCAGCACTGGGGATGGGGGAGCCCAGGGCTGGGAAGGCAGGGGGTGTGGGTGGGGTGGGGATGGGGGAGCCCAGGGCTGGGATGGCACGGGGTGTGGGTGGGGTGGGGAAGAGAGACCAGGGCTGGGGCGGCAGGGGGTGCGGGTGGGGGAGGGCGCTGGTGTGGGGTGAAAGCCCTGGGGTGGGGGGCAGCCAAAAATTTTTTTTGCTTGAGGCAGTAAAAAACCTAGAGCTAGCCCGCTCAGAGCTATTGTGTTGGGCTGTATTAATCTTCATCTGGTATTCTCTTTCAGCTGAGAACCTCTCATTGAGATGAATGGGCCATTTAACACCTCTTTGAGGCTTCAAAGGTTTGAAATTTGAAACCTAGGCTGGCAGAAATCTAAGAATAAAGTTTCAGAATGGTAGCTGTGTTAGTCTGTATCAGCAAAAACCATGAGGAGTCCTTGTGGCACCTTAGAGACTAATGAATTTCATGTACCATCTTTTCATGTACTATATTAAAATAAATATATAATAAGATGTTATAAAATACTACCGTATTTTCCACTCCATGCATCTGAGGAAGTGGGTTTAGTCCATGAAAGCTTATGCCCAAATAAATTTATTAGTCTCTAAGGTGCCACAAGGATGTCGTTTTTTTTATTTTATTTTTTTTAGAATCAAGTGTAAACATTTGGGGGAAAATCTGCCTCCCTCGAGGTGTTTTGTGTTTTTAGAAATGTAATCTGAGTGGAGCAGAAGATTTAGAAGGCACCAAAACTGTTTTTGAGAAGAAAATAAATTACACATGCAAATATTCACTGGGAGGGGTGATTGCAGGTACAGGAGTTGGATGCCTAGGGGTGTTAGGGTCTGCAGCTAGAGATGGGGATATTATGGGAAGGAAGGGTAAATAGAAATGGATGGTAGGGGAAGGGGGCTCAGGAAAAGGGTAGGGATTATGGTACTGGGAGGGGAGAAGACAGGAGGGGTTGGAGAATGTGAGGGGTAGCAGAGGAAGTTGGGGGGGGTTATTCATGGGAGGGCCTGTCAGTCCTGAATTCTCCCTTTCTGTGTATGTAGTGAGATGAAGGGGAGCCCTATCTTCTGCAGAGCTCTTAGCCCCTCTCCCTGCCTGCTGGGATCTGGGGGGGCCCTGCTTCTCTTGTCATGTCTGAGCACCTCTCCCTGCCCCTCCATGTGGGCTGGGATCGGAGGTGGGTGGATGTAGGTAATGCAAATTTAGACATCTGAAATCCAAAAAGTGACTAGTTAAGATACATGTTGCCCCAGGGATGGGGAGGCTAGCCACTGGTGCGGGGGTAGGGAGCTCAATTTGGAGGAGGGGCAGACTGGGTGGCTGGGGAAGCTTGGCTGAAGTAGGGGGCAGGAATCCCAGCTGGATGTGGGTAGTGTGAATGTGGGGCTCAACTAGGAATGCAGATGGCCTGGCTTTATTCCACCTGCCAGTCCTTTCCAACTATTTATATGAGTATCCCATCTGCTTTTGAACAACCATTGCAGGAGGTCCAGGGATATCCTCTATGGGGAATGTTTTTGTAAATTAATGCAATTTGGTCCAATTTATTGCATTCCAAAGATAAACATATTTGCTGTTTATGAGCCAGAGATAAAAGGTATATATGTAAAGACTATTTCTAGGTTTAACTGGAACTTTGTAATTTAAAATATACATAATTTACCTCATCCTGTCTGTCTATTGTATACAGTACTCCGATGTGTATTTTCCTGCATCTCTTCCCTCTTCTTTCCTTCCTTATTATTACTGGGGCACCCTGAGGACCCTGATTAGAATTGGCCTTTACTCACACTGATTTAGAAATGGTGATTTGAGGAGTTATATTCCCACTCCAAAGTAAAGAACAAATTCATAAGGAAAGGTAAAGGCCTTGCTGATGAGATGAAACCTACAAATGGGTAAACAAACATATCACTTAAATATTTAAGGAAATCTGTGCCTAGATGACGTGTGTAAGAGTTGGGGCCAGTGTCTAGGCAGTGTCAATAACCTGTTCCTCTAGAATGCAAACCTCAGGTTTTTAAATCTATAAATTAAGTTATACGAGCGGAAGGGCTTAATTGTACAGGTACTTACTACCAGGTATGGTGCTGAGTACTAGTGGGATGATTTGCAGTAGTCAGCATTACACTCAGTAGCAAGCATCTGCAGGATTGGGTCTTAAGGGAAAAGATCATGTAGCCACAGCACAGCACATGCAGAACTCCAATACAAGTGTCTCTGCCTGGGCAGACCCTTGCTACCAATTGGAGCCACACTAAAGTAAATGATGCTTCAGTTGGGGGTACACTCATATGGAGTCACTTGTAGGGTTACCATATTTTAAGGGTCCAAAAAGAGGACACTCCACGGGCCCGGGCCCTGGTCCCGGCCCCGCCCCAACTCCGCCCTGCCCCGCCCCCTGCCCCAGCCCCACCCCTTCCTAGCCCTGCCCCAACTCCGCCCCCTCCCCTGGATGCTTCACCCCCCCCCGTCCCTCCCCCTCCCCTGCTTCCCGCGAACATTTGATTTGCAGGAAGCCTGAAGCAGCAGGCAAGCTGGGGTGGGGGGGCGCAGCCCAGTCTGGCCCTCCCGGCTGAGCGGCTCCCTCTGGCGGCCGGCCGGCCCAGGCCAAGAGGCTCTGGCCCTGGCATCTCCCTGGGGCGCTGGCCCCGGCCGAGCACCGCCGGCCCCGGCCCCTGGCTCCGCACCGCCGGCCCCCGACCCCGGCCTCCCACTGCCGGCTCCAGCCCCCGGCCCTGGGCCGGGCACTGCTCGGCTCCGCACCGCCGACACTGCCCGAGCACCCCCGGGCCGAGCACCGCCGGCCCGTGCCCCTGGCTCTGCACTGCTGGCCGAGCACCCCCAGCCCAGCCCCCGGCCGAGCATCGCCGGTCCCTCCTTCCCTATTTTCCCGGACATGTCCGGCTTATTGGGTTTTCCCCCCAGACGGGGATTTGAGGCCCAAAAAGCCGGACATGTCTGGGAAAATCCAGATGTATGGTAACCCTAGTCACTTGCAGGATTGGGATCTTGTATGGTACTAGTGAATAGAGAACAGCTGCAGAATTAGACTCTTAAATTACTGCAGAATTTTAATTCTAAATTTTCATAACTTTGCTCCTCCATGCCCCCCAAACCACCTTCTTGCTCCTACACCAAAGGTGGGGAGGGTGTCTGGTGCAGAACCACCTCCACCAGGTTTCTCTTGGTAGAGAGTTCCCTTCTATAGGAGGATTTCCTGTGAATCATAGTAGCTGCACCTTTTCTTTTCTTCTTATTGGTATGTTTGTTAGGTACTTGTTGTTCCCTCAGCTTTGCTAAGATTCATGTGCCTGACAGTAAGGGACACTGCTGAGGATGGAGGTATAGGATCTTTTTTTGTTATACCTGTCTGCAAAGAACATGAGAGTCTTCAAATGTGCAAATTTTTCATAACAAACATTGTCTTACTAAATGTAGTGCAAAGAAAGGCACCAGAAATCCAGAATCCTGGAATGAGCCTGCATTTAGAAACTATCTGCACACAACAGAGAAAGCAAATTCTATAATGAAATAAGAAGAATAATTATATATTGCACCTATACAGCAAATGTAAGTGACCTGCAAGATCACACAGCCTAACCAGGAATAGGATCCATGAGCCCTGTCTCCCAGTCCTTGTTCTATTCACCAGGTTCTCCATACCTTTTATAAAGTTAATGTTTCTTCTCACTTTTAAGATGACATTAAAAATCTAAACTCGTCCACATCAGAAATTAGATGTAGGCCAGGAATAGAAACGCAGGTTGCCTGATTCCTGTACTGATGTTCTAACCACTTGACCACATTACCTCCCTGTGTATGCCAATGTACTTTTCTGTATGGTAAGGGAGTTCTGTTTCAAATGTTCAGGCAGGTTATAATGACAATTGTTTAGAAATCAACTACATTTATGAAACATGCCCCTCCATTGCCAGTTATCAAACACACTAATAGAGGTGTTCTATCCTGTGCACTATATCACTGGGATTAATTGTTTCCAGTTAATCTGGATACATTCACTTACAAAGCACAAGCAGACCAGGTTTCGAGAATGGCAAGTGACATGATGACCAAATAGGCTTTGTTGTCTTAACCCCCTTCGGGGGCCCAGAGCAGTTAGGCCTATCTGTTGTGAGGCCCTTTTATTCATTGCTTCTAGTCCTTAGTGCTTTGCACTACTTCCCTCCCCCACCACCCCACCTATAAACCACTCCATCTGTGCTCTACCAGAGTCTGGGGCCACTGTGATTTGATTTTGCATCTGCCAGTTCCAAATCAACTTTCAATTTTAGGGCAAAGAAGCTGAAGTCAAAGGGAGTGAGACCTGGAGCAGTAAATTTTCTCTGCCACTATGTACAGTTTAATAAGCACCTACAGCACGGATCATTTTATTGAAGCAACATCTATTGCAAATACACTACTCAGAGTGGACGATGGCCATTGTGCAGACAACTAAGTTCTTAAAAATAGAAGAAATTTGTTTCCCCAAGGATCAATGTTTTATTGACTTGCTAAGTTCTTGCAATATACAATTGCCTATTGTTTGCTTGATGTGAATATTATGGGGGTAAAAGGTTTGTTTTCATTCCTAACTTTAGGTGCATTATGCTGCTTTAGCTAACTGTTGTCCCCAATGTGACCAAATGGCTGGGGCAGACCATACTGACCATGCCACTCTCAGAGCAGACTGCAAGACATAGGGCAGACAATCCCCAAAGGTGGTGACTTACTCTATAATTAGATTAATCAAACCACTAACAAAAGAGCTTCTGCAGTACCACACTAGTTAACCAGAAGCCAAACATACTCCCCTTTAGGCATTCCAGCCCTTGGGTCACATCCAAGCAATCCAATCGAATAGAGTGAGAGGTTATTGAGAACCCATTTCACCATATTCTTTCCTGAAGGATCAGACACATACTGCCAGGTCAATATAAATCTCAGATCTTACCCAAATATCATGCTGTCAGCCAATCCTTAGTAAACTAATTAAAGGTTTATTAATAAAAGAAGAGTTATAAATGATTCATAAATCATATACATACAAATGATTGCAAAATCAGGTTTGTAGCAGTGAGAGAATAGACTGCTGGTTGTAAAGTCTCTCTGGTAACTTCCATAAGAGTGAAAGGTCCTCAGGCCATAGTGCAAAATGCTCTTTTTAGCTGTAAATCCAGAGTCCAGCATATTAGAGCAGGAAAGAGGCAACATGTAGCTGTTTCAGGTGTCTTTTTATATCTCTGCCATGTGCGTGGAAATTGACTGTGCCAAACAAAGCCCACAGCCCCTGTATGTGGAAAGTTACTGGGCCAAGATGGAGTCCAGGGTCACACGAGCATATCCTATGCCCTTGCCTGTTTTGCTGACTGACAGAGGGTGGCCATTGGCTCCTTGCTGCCTAAGGCATCCTCAGAAATAGTTATCTGGACAGGAGCAGTTTCTTCAATGGTCCATTGTGAGAGTAGAGTGTCATCAATAGGCCATCAACACAGCTGTCTAGCCCTTGGATAAATTCTATCTCGGGGTGTCACCCAGGAACACAACCAGGTTTAAGATACAAGTACATAGCCAGTATTCATAACTTTGGATACAAAGGTAATACATGCATATGAACAGGATAATCATACTTAGAAACATCATAACTTTTCCATTGACATCTTCCATGATATACTTTTGTACAAGATTTGCTGCAATTGTATAACAGTGGTAGCAACAATGATACAACTGGCCATCTTTAATCATACAGCATCATACTCAGTTTTCCTGATAGGCTTGATTCACCCCATGTAAACATTTGTAGCCCATTGCATCCATGGTTTATTGGAAACTGTGTTACAATGTGAAGTGATAGCTAAGGCTACGTTTTAGTCATGGGTATTTTTAGTAAAAGTCACAGGTCACAGGCAGAAAACAAAAATTCACAGCTCCTGTCCATGTCTTTTACTATATACCCCTAACTAAAACTTGGGGGGGGGGATGATCCAGGGGTTCCATGGGTGCTGAGGGAGGTGGCCTGGGACCCTGCTGGTGCTGGGAGCGGGCAGCAGTGTGAAGCCCAGGAGCCCTGCTGGTGCTGGGGAGGAGGGGCAGGCCGTGGCCTGGGGCTGCGACCCCTGCTGGTGCTCAGGGGAGAGGGTTGGGGGTCACAGTCTCCCTATCTGGTTCCACATCCTGGCAGCGGAGGGGCCAGGGAGCTCTGTGTGCTGCTCCCGCCACAAGCACCAGCTGTGCAGCTCTCCTTGGCCAGGAACCACAGCCAATGGGAGCTGCAGGGGTAGGGCCTGTGAGTGCGGTCAGCGTGTAGAGCCCTGTGGCCCCTCCACAGTCTAGGAGCCACAGAGCCATGCCAGTGGGAGCTAGGGAGATTCTTCTCTCTCCCCCCAAGGTAAGAGTCCTCCCCCGATGCTCATAGCCCTGAGCCCCCTCCCACACACCCAAACTGCTGCTGCTGGCCATTGCAGAAGTCACGGAGGTCCCAGAAAGTCACAGAATCCATGACCTCCGTGACAGACTTGCAGCCTTAGTGATAGCTTGTAATTTTAAATGGTTTCCAGGTCCTGCTTGCGGCCTAGGTGGGTCTGATGGAAGCCACATGATCTGGGTCCTCTGTGTGTAGTCTGCAAAGAGCCAGCCTTGAGCAAGTTGGGTTGAGTTGCGGCTCTCTGCCTTAGATAGCAGCCTGCTATGTCTCTCTTGTGTGTTAGGGTTCTAGAATCTAAGAAATACAGTAGTGTTATATTGGACCCTTCCAGAAAGGGGGGGCGGGGACTATAAAATATTCTAACTTGTGTGTATGCTAGGAACATAACCAGCACCCAAGTAGGGATTCACGACTGGAGGGTGTGGAGGAGGGATAGGTGGCAGTTTTGCTATCACACTTTACTAGGAGATAGCAGCTTTGAATTCCATCTGGGGTTTAATATGAGTCCATGGATAGAGGCTCACTGGGGCATGCATTTCTAGCAGATTTTTTCTTGCTGGGGGTCTAGCATCTCATCTTTATTTTCCCCCCTGAGTCTCCCAGTCTCACTAGCCATATTACTTTCCTGGCTCTGTCACTATGTGCTGCTATTCTTAATACACCTTCTCTTTGGTCACCAGTGTGTTTGTTTCAGTTTGCTGCTCATTCTAACATAGCTGATTTCAAGCTCTTCAGGAATAGCAGTTGACCCCAATGGTAATTTCTGTCTACTGACTAATATAAACATCTTGTTTTGTCTTTCCATGTGCTGTGGCGTCCACTCTTATCATCTTCTTGCTTAGTCAGAATGGGCTGTCATAACTCTGCTTCTCTGAGTTTCACTCATGGAGGTAGACTTTGTGGGTGTCTCTCAAGACATTTACTTAGCAAAAAAAGTGAATATCTTCAATGGATGGCAACATCTTGCTGTGCACTGAAAACTCACATGTTGCCTCCTGTTTTTTTGCTGGGTTTGTTTTTTTTTTTTTTTTCAGTGATGTTTTGATTCCAGACTCTGTTGGTTTGTGGTTAGGTAAATGCATATCTTGAAGGCAAAGCATTGGCACCTCTATATAATTTAATATTCTTCTGATTCAATGAATATATTGGTATTGCAGTAGTGCCTGGAGTCCTGAGCTGACCCTGAAGCCCCATTATGCTAAGCCCTGTACAAACACATAGTGAGAGACAGTTCTTGCGCCAACAAGTTTACTGTCTAAATAGAGAGTCTTGTGGCACCTTTAAGACTAACAGATGTATTGGAGCATAAGCTTTTATGGGTGAATGCCCACTTCATCGTGCATCCGACGAAGTGGGCATTCACCCACGAAAGCTTATGCTCCAATACATCTGTTAGTCTTAAAGGTGCCACAAGACTCTCTGTTGCTTTTTACAGATCCAGACTAACACAGCTATCCCTCTGATACTTGTCTAAATAGAGGAGACAAAGAGCAGGAGAGGAAACAGAAGGCCAAAGTGCTTTGCCAGGCAAGGTCAGATCGGTGGCAGAATTGGGAATAGAAGGCTGGTCTGATTCCTAGTCCAGTGCCTTTGCCGTCTGACCCCATGGTGCTCCGTATTATTGCTTGCCTTTCTCAACATTCCGGTGTTTGGGGAAAGGTGAGAGGAGAAGTCTTCTGCAATGTTCCAGTCTCTGTTATCAGTACAGGAAAATTTGCAACATAGTATTTTTAATTTCTTGGTGAGCTACCAAGTGAATAAGTGAATTGCTAATTCAAGGCTTTTGGTATGATTTCATAATGAATTAGTTTTACACTTTGGTCTGTTGAGCCTTCTGACTTCACTGGACAAGTCAATGCTCTGTTTGGAGAAAATGCATATCTTTTGTCAAAGAGGAGCATAGTTAAATGTCCATTTCATCACTTTGTTTAATCTCTAATTGGTCTCTGGGCTAATTTCAAAAATATATATTTTACCATCTGGTGGCTTCATGGTGACCTATGTATAAGGCTACATTTTTTTTTCATGGCGGTTGCGGAAGTCACAGAATTCGTGACTTCCAGCGACCTCTGTGAATTCAGCCCCGTCACCCGAGAGCTCCAGGGTCCACCTGCTGCAGTGGGGGGATCCCACAGCTCCCAGTGGCTGCGGGAACCAGGGCCCCCCCCGAATTCCCAGCTGCCGTGAGCAGCAGGTGCGCCCGCAGCTCTGAGCTGGGGGGACCCTGGAGCTCCAAGCCTCCACAGGTGATGGGGGCCCATAGAGCTCGGAATGACCCCCACAGCTGCTCAACCAATGCAGGGGGTGTGGGGACCCCACAGCTGGGCTCCGCATTTTATCAGGGATATTTTTAGTAAAAGTCACAGACAGGTCACAGGCAATAAAGAAAAATTCACAGAAGCCTGTGACCTTTTCCTGACTTTTACTAAAAATATCCCTGACAAAATCTTAGGCTTATTATGTACAATGACATACTCAATCTAAACTTCCTAGTGAAGTCACAACTCTCCCAGCTAAAACTGACCTTGTCATCCATGAAAAGATCCCAGGTGAGTCCCAGAGAATGAAATACGGTTAATGCAATAGAGGTGGCCTTTCATAAGAGGCTTTCCTTTCAATGGGAATATCACTAATGGGTGATACCCTTACAAGCAAGAGTTATGTTGGGTTAACTTCCTTGTAATTGCATGTTAGCCAGGAGTGTTACAGTGAGGGATACAAGTGCTCTCCTTTGTGTCACTCAACTGTCTTATTACCTGGGGTCAGAACTCTTTGACTTTAAAATGAAGGAGCATATTTGAAGAGAGGGTGGAGCCAGAAAGCAGCTGCCGCCACATCATGCTTCCTGGGCTAACCACAGATACCCGAGACAGAATCTGTTCTGTAGGGTAAGTGTTCATTGATCACTTCTTCAGCAGAGCCGAAAGGTGGTCCAGTGGTTTGGGGTGCTAGTGTGGAATGTGGGGGACTCCAGTTCAGGTGTCTGCTTTGACGCAGACTTTGTGTGACCTCAGGGAAAGTCACTAGTCTCTGGTCTCTGTGCCTCAGTTCCCTATCTGTAAAATGATAATTGCACTGCCCTACCTTACAGGGGTGTTTTGTGAGGATAAATATGTTTAAGATTCTAAGCAGCTTAGATACCCTGGTAGTAGGGGCCAAATAAGTACCTAAGGGATCTAGGTAGGTAGATACTGCTGCTTAGACCAACTGTAGAGGGAGGCAGTCAATGGTAATATGGACTTTAGGAGTCAGGCTTTCAGGGAGAAGGGGAGGTTGGGTAGCTGAATGGAGAGGAGTGTGTTGCATGGATGATGTGACCTCCAAGTCCCCTCCAATCCGCTTCTCTCAAGAGCCACAACCCATACCCCCTCTGTCAAATTCCTGACCCAATTTAAACTCAAAATTTCTCTGCAGATATTTTTTTTAAATCCCTCTTTACCAATTGGCCCATGTTTAGGATACAGTCCAAAAATACATGCATATTTCTAATGCTAAGATTATTATCCTCTGTTTTCATATCATTCTAGACTTGTTTATCTCTCCATCATTGCTTTGTCCTTCTGGAGGCTGCGAAGGTTACCTTTGTTATGATTACCTTATCATAAAAGTATCCTAAACACTAAATTAACTCATTCATTTTAAGATCTACTTCACGTCCAGTCTGTGCTGTCAGATTTTACATTCTGGTGCTTCTCTCTAGTATGTTACTCTATTGAAGCATGTAGACTTGTGTGCTTTAGAAGAAGAAGAAAAAGACCAGAACTCGGCATTCTATCATTTGTTAGTTTCAAATTAATAACACCACCTCTGTAATACTGGTAATGTATCTGCTACACCAAATATGCAGGCACTTGTTTATCTACAGGCTGTTCTGCAACTGAAGGAAAGGAAAATTGGTGCCACTTTGAGGATGTATAGAGTTCTAATTACTTGATGTATATTGATTAGTTACTCATGCGGAGGGCTAGCAGTCTTAATTGATGAGAGTGCTTAGAGTTGGAAGCTAATCAGCATTTTTATGTTGAGATTAGTTTTACATCGTACTTACAGCATTTACTGATTAATGGACGCGGGGCCCAATTTTGTAATTCTTACCCATAAACTATGCTACCACAGGTTATTGAGCATGATACAAGAAAAACTGGATGAAATTCCATGACTTGTGTTTATGCAGCAGGTCAGACTAGATGACCATAATAGTTCTTTTTGGCCTTAAAATCTATGAACATATGAATTAGTCGTCTCTTTGACACTACAAGCTCCCATAAGGGTTGCAGGATAAGTTCTAATACTACTGTTTTGAACACCCCTTTCCAAGCATCATTGTCAGGAAAGCAATTAATTGTAAACTGAAGTGATGTGACTGAGAAGAGCATAGTTTTGTCCAAAGTGTTAGCCCCATGGAGTTATACAGGTTATACATTGTCCCTGTCCTATGGAACTTATGTGTAGTGCACTGTTAGTGTTTCCCAGAGGAATAAATTATACACTGTACCTATTGTGGAATGACAGTAGGCACACAATGATGGTTGGATCTCTTCGCTTTGGAACACCAAGTTTGTATACAGCCAACAGTATTTGAATCCATGTCATCTATTGGAATTGCATTAATTGGACAAAGCTTTTTTGGCAAATATGCCTGGAATGTACTCTACTCTTTTTCAAATAATGCTGTGCTATCATAATATACAAATTGATATATTCAAGTGCTACTGAGTGCGTGGCAACAGTTCATTAAGTCAGCACTTATGGTGCCCATAATGATCATGGAATCAAGTCTAAGACTGAAAACTAATAACCACCTCTGGGTCTAAGTGGTAAAGAAAAAGTTACCACCTTGATGACTCTCAAAATGCAGTTTTAAGTAGCTCTTCTCATTTTCCTAAGCCCATCCTGTTGCAATGATAGCACCACCAAATGTCAAAGTATTTGTAAATCTTTATTATAATGCTACAGACTCTTCTGTACTGCTGAGAACTAGTTCTAAGGGTAAAGGATTAGCCATCCCCCTTGCACATGAGAGAGGATTTTGGCTGCATAAAGCTAATTAATAATGCATTGCTCTGTAAGCAACATTCATAAATGTTAATACTGTCAAATGTCATGGGATATTTCCTTTACTTGGGAAGAAGGAAGGAACATGTTTACTAGATTTTTGCATGTGTGATATTCAGAAATAACTCCAAGCTCACCTCGGTATGTACAGAATAGCTAAAAGGGCTTGATGTATTAAACAAATCAAAACACTAATCCTGACAATGTTACATATGCAGGCAAAAAGAACAGGATGTTTCTTCTTTTATTATTTTTACAGTTTTGTTTCATTAGATGCTACAGTGATGGGCACTACAGAAAACCCGAAGGGAAGTAGGCATGTTCCAGAATATAGGTCAGGATCTGAACTGTTTCAATATCTGTCAAGCAGGTGGAGATGAAATCTATCCAATACTACTGTATTTCACTTTCCACTCTTCTACTATTAGATATGTGACTGCCATGCTGTCTGGAGTGGCTCATGACTGTGAGTGCCTACCTCAGGGCAGAAAACACCCCAAACAGGTGGTATGTTCTATAGTTAGATTTCACCAAGCCAGTAATAAAAGTGAACTCCTGGATCACTATACCTTACCATGGAGTCACGGACAGTCCCCTTGGGCATTCCAATCTATCTGGCCACTCAGACAAATGACTTTGTGATAAAAGGTCACTTAAACCCCAAATCACACCACATCAGGCTTCTCCCAGTCCCAAGAGACCAGTCACTTACCCCAGATCAATTGCTACTCTAGATCTTACACCAAAGACAATGCTGGCAGCCAATTCTATACTAAACTAACTAAAGATTTATTAGCTAAAAAAATGAGAATTATTGAGAGGTTAAAGCAGGTAAAATATATGTACAGGTGAATCAGTTTATAATTCCAATGGCAGGCAGTGATGTAATAAACTGCCTGTTTCCCAAAAGCCTTTTCAAGATGCCCAGATTGTCTCTGGGGATCTCTGCTTTGCATCTGGCACACTTCCCTGTAAAAGTCCAAACAGTTCAGAGATAAAGTATCTTTCCATGAATTCAATTCATAGCTTCTTCTCACAGAAACCAAGCTGACAGCAACATTGCCCACATGCACTTTTCCTTTGAGGATGAGTGAGGAATGCATTTAGTCTTTTGACCTCGGACCATCATACATAATAGCCACTTGCTTCAAAATGATCATTTCTGTTAAAGTCTTTCATTAACATTTCACAAGACTTCTTTGTGTATATCACGATAATTAAGGGTATGTCTATACTGCCCACATTACAGCGTGGCCACGGCTGTGCTGTGACATGGGCAGTGTAGTCGCACTTTATCGCCGGGGCAGAGCTCTCCCAGCAATAAAAAATAACCACCCCGAATTAGGGGTGGTAGCCTTATTGCTGGGGGCATGGCTCCAGGCAATAAAAGGGTGTCTATATTGGTGCTTTTCAGTGCTAAAACTTTTGTTGCTCGGGGGGGGGGGGTTCCATAGTGTAGCCGTAGTCTAAATAACCCATCAATGTAAATGTTTGCTTTTAGGTTATAACATGAACAGATAAGCAAAAACAATACAAGTAACATTCCACTAGTTTTCATGAAGTTTAAATACCTGAATACACTCTTACATTTACACTCATTTTCATCTATACTAATATACAAGTGAAACTAAACTGTTTAGTTTAACTAAAACTGTGAAACCCTGTGCTTTCAATGCACCTTTCATTGGAATGGACTTACATAGCCCTGGTCTACACTAAGAATTTAGGTCAAATTTAGCAGTGTTAGGTCGATTTAACCCTGCACCCATCCACATGACCAAGCTTGTTTTGTCAACTTAAAGGGCTCTTAAAATCAATTTCTGTACTCCTCCCCGGCAAGGGGTTTAGCACTAAAACTGACCTTGCTGGGTCGAATTGGGGGCAGTATGGACACAATTCGATGGTATTGGCCTCCGGAAGCTATCCCAGAGTGCTCCATTGTGACCACTCTGGACAGCACTCTCAACTCAGATGCACTGGCCAGGTAGACATTCACAAGTTCCCAGGGCTTTTCCTTTCCTTTCCTGTTTGTCCAGCGTAGCGAGCGGATCAGCACAGGTGACTATGCAGAGCTCATCAGCACAGGTAACCATGGAGTCCCAGAATCGCAAAAGAGCTCCAGCATGGACCGAACAGGAGATACTGGATCTGATCACTGTATGGGGAGAAGAATCCATGCAGGCAGAATTCCATTCCAAAAGATGAAATGCCGATATATTTGCAAAATCTCCAAGGACATGATGGACAGAGGCTATAACAGGGACGCGGAGCAGTGCCGTGTGAAAGTTAAGGAGCTGAGGCAAGCCTACCAAAAAAATAAAAGATGCAAACGGTCACTTCGGGTCAGAGCCCCATACATGCCGCTTCTATGATGAGCTGCATACAATTCTAGGGGTGGCCCATACCACTACTCCACCACTGTCCTGCAAAGGGGGAGTCTCATGTAACAGGGATGAGAATTTTGTGGAGGAGGAGGAAGAGGATAGCGCACAGTGGCAAGAGGAGAATCCCTTCTCCCCAGCAGCCAGGAACTGTTCATCACCCTGGAGCCAATAGCCTCCGAACCCTCCCAAGGTGAGCTCCTGGACCATGAAGCCAGAGAAGGCACCTCTGGTGAGTGTATCTTTGTAAATATAATACAGGGTTTAAAAGCAAGCATGTTTAATGATTAATTTACTCTGAAGACTTGGGATGCATTTGCGGCCAGTATAGCTACTGGAAAAGTCTGTTAATGTTTCTGGGGATGAAGCAGAAATCCTCCAGGGACATCTCCATGAAGCTCTCCTGGAGGTACTCTAAAAGCCTTTGCAGAAGGTTTCTGGGGAGGGAAGCCTTATTCCATCCTCAATGGTAGGACACTTTACCATGCCAAGTCAGTAGCAAGTAGTCTGGAATCATTGCAGAACAAAGCATTGCAGCGAATGGACCTGGGCTTTGGTGGCAGTCAAGCAACATCTGTTCTTTATCTCTGTGTTAGCCTCAGGAGACTGATGATATTCATGGTCATCTGGTTGGAAATATGGGGAATTTGTTTAAGGGAACATTCAGAGGTGTCCGTTCCTGCTGGGCTGTTTGCCTTTGGCTGAAAAAAAATCATCCCCTCCGCTAGCCATGCAGTGGCGGGGGGGGGAGGCCCATTCATGTTGAGCTTTTCACGTTTGGCTGATAGGGATCTTCCCTGATACTAGCCATGCGGTGTGTGTGTGGAGGGGGGGAAGGGGAAGCGATCATCCCAGAGAAGTGTGTGTGTGGGGGAGTTTGGATTGTGCTGCACATTCACTCTAAAACCGCAGCGCCTCCTTTTAAATGGCCAACCCAATGGGCTTTGCTTGGTATGGGAAAGGAGGGCACTGCTGTTTGAAGCCGTTCCCACATGTTATAAAGGTTGAAGAAGCCGAAACCCTTTGCCTTACCATGGCTGCCTGCAAGCCGAATTCTGTTGCCCAGCCGAGCATGTGTGATGTCTCACACCAAACTGGCAGGCGCTCAATATAAGAGGCAAAATGAGACCTTATTCCAAAATAAGGTGCTATGTAATGTGAATTGCCTGATTCAGTGTGAAATAGTCTTCCCTTTGTTCTCTAAAATGTATCTTTTTAAATACTACTCTCCCTTTTTTTCCTCCCGCAGCTGCAAATGTTTCTATGCCCCCCCCCATCATCTCCATCTCAGAGGCTAGTGCGGATTAGAAAGTGAAAAAAACGCACTCGCGACGACATGTTCTCAGAGCTCATGCAGTCCTCCCGCACTGAAAGAGCTCAGCAGAATGTGTGGAGGCAAACAATGGCAGAGTCCAGGAAAGCATTAAGTGAACACGATGAGAGGAAGGAGGAGCACGCTGAGAGGAGGCAGGATGCAATGCTGAGGCTAATGGGGGAGCAAACTGACTTGCTCAGGCCTCTGGTGGAGTTGCAGGAAAGGCAGCAGGAGCACAGACCGCCACTGCAGCCCCTCTATAACCACCTGCCCTCCTCCTCAAGTTCCATATTCTCCTCACCCAGATGCCCAAGAAAGCGTGGGGGGGAGAGAGAGGGGAGGAGGCTACGGGCACCCCGCCACTCCACTCCAGAGAATTGCCCAAGCAACGGAAGGCTGGCATTCAATAAGTTTTGAACTGTAGTGTGGTCTTGTCCTTCCCTCCTTCCGTCATCCCCCACCCCACCCAGTGCTTCCCTCCTCACCCACCCCTCCCGGGCTACCTTGCAAGTTTTCCCCCTATTTGTGTGATGAATTAATAAAGAATGCATGATTTGGAAACAATAATGACTTTATTGCCTTTGAAACTGGTGATGGAAGGGTGGAGGTCAGTTGGGGTGGGTTTTCATCAAGAAGAAACAAACAGAACTGTCACACCATAGCCTGGCCAGTCATGAAACTGGTTTTCAAAGCTTCTCTGATGCGCAGGGCGCCCAGATGTGCTCTTCTAATATCCCTGGTGTCTGGCTGCGCATAATCGGCCGCCAGGTGATTTGCCTCAACCTCCCATTCTGCCATAAACGTGCCCCCTTACTCTCACAGATATTGTGGAGCACACAGCAAGCAGCAATAACAACGGGAATATTGATTTTGCTGATATCTAACCTAGTCAGTAAACTGTGCCAGCGAGCTTTTAAATGTCCTAATGCACATTCTACCACCATTCTGCACTTGCTCAGCCTATAGTTGAACTTCTCCTTACTACTGTCCAGGCTGCCTGTGTATGGCTTCATGAGACATAGCATTAAGGGGTAGGCTGGGTCCCCAGGGATAATAATAGGCATTTCAACATCCCAAACGGTAATTTTCTGGTCTGGGAAGTAAGTTCCTTCCTGCAGCTGTTCAAACAGACCAGAGTTCCTGAAGATGTGAGCCTCCTGCACCTTTCCCGGCCATCCCACGTTGATGTCAGTGAAAGGTCCCTTGTGATCCACCAGTGCTTGCAGCACGATTGAAAAGTACTCCTTTTGGTTTATGTACTGGCTGCCAAGGTGGTCTGGTCCTAAGATAGGGATATGCATTCCATCTATCACCCCACCACAGTTAGGGAACCCCATTGCAGCAAAGCCATCTGCTATAACCTGCACATTTCCCAGAGTCACTACCCTTGATAGCAGCAGCTCAGTGATTGCATTGGCTACTTGGATCACAGCAGCCCCAACAGTAGATTTACCCACTCCAAATTGATTCCCAACAGACCGGGAGCAGTCTGGCATTGCAAGCTTCCAGAGGGAAGCTTCCAGAGCTTCACTTCTCAATTGTGAGGGCAGCTCTCATCTTGGTATTCTTGCTCTTCACGGTAGGGGAAAGCAAGTCACAAAGTTCCATGAAAGTACCCTTACGCATGCGAAAGTTTCACAACCACTGGGAATCATCCCAGACCCGCAACACTATGCGGTCCCACGAGTCTGTGCTTGTTTCCCTGGCCCAGAATCGGCATTCCACGGCATGAACCTGCCCCATTACCACCATGGTATCCAAATTTCAGGGCCTGTGCTTTGAGAGAAGTCTGTGTCCATGTCCTCATCACTATCGTGATCGCCCTGTCGTCACCTCCTCGCCTGCTTTTGCAGGTTCTGCACGTACTGCAGGATAATGCACGAGGTGTTTACAATGCTCACAACAGCAGCAGTGAGCTGAGCAGGCTCCATGCTTGCCATGGTGTGGCGTCTGAAGGAGAGCAGGAAAGCAGAGTTGCAGCGGAATCGGTGGATGACGATGGTTAGCACCGCGCACGTTTCCTGAGGAAGAACACACGTACCTGGGAGCCCATGACAGACAACATGGAGAAATTCGCTATTGAGACAATAGCAGCAGAGCAGAGTTGCATCGGAAGCAGTGTATGATGACTGTTAGCAGTCCTACTGCACCGTCTGCTGACAGCAGCACCTAGGACACAACAGTGGCAGTGGCAGTGAGCTGAGCTGAGCAGGCTGCGCACTTGCCGTGGTATGGCATCTGCACGGAAAAAAGTTGTGAAACGATTGTCTGCCATTGCTTTCACGGAGGGAGGGGCAACTGACTACATGTACCCAAAACCACTCGTGACAATGTTTTTGCCCCATCAGGCATTGGGAGCTTAACCCAGAATTTCAATGGGCAGCAGAGACTGCGGGAACTGTGGGATAGCTACCCACAGTGCACTGCTCCGTAAGTCAATGCTAGCCATGGTAGTGAGGACGCACTCCACCAACTTAATGCGCTTAGTGTGGACACACGCAATTGACTGTATTAAAATTGATTTCTAAAAATCGACTTCTATAAAATCGACTTAATTTCATAGTGTAGACATACCCATAGATTCACTCCCACCTTTCCCCGGGTTCACTGAGTTTTACTTTCAATTTCAAATGGCATTTATTAGAATAACTGAAAGCTGAATTGTTTTGTTTGATCTCTCTCCCATCTTGTCATTCTTCAAACTCTTCAGTATCCACACAACTTTGTAAGAGAGTGATTCTGTCTGAGCCTCTGCTTTGGTTCTTAAAAGATTTAATTCTTTGGAGCACCAGGAAAGCTCTCTTCAGATCACAGTTTGAGAACATCTGATCTAAACTATCTACCTAAATATCTTTAGCTATCATAGGTGTTCATACTACTTTTATCCTCAAGATATGTCAGCACTCTTTTCTAGTTTTCAATCAAAATCATGGCTGTGGATTTCAACTGTTCAAAAAATCAGTGATGAAAATCCTGTAATAAATTTAAACACGTTGAATTATTTTGCCTTTGTTGTATTTTTGTGCAGTGGGGGGGAGAGGGTGTGCGTGCGCGCGCGTGCAAAAAGGATCTGGATGTTCACTTCTTCCTAAATTCAAAAAGTTTATTATATTTTTCTTTTTTTCTTTTTAATGTTATCTATTTAAACTTGCTTCCAAAGTTGCATTGGCAGGCAGTCATTACAATCAAATGTCTCTTCTGCAAGCAGCACTGAAAAAAACCAAGATAATATAGCACAGTGCTCAATGTCTTAAAACTCTGTTACAGCCCCCGTAAAACAGTTAAGTGAATTCACTAGACTGAAAGGTATTAGCCCACTTCCTACACATGTGCTGTGGTTTCACTCTAAACCAAAATGTGGTGTAATAGCAGTCTTATTGCTTATTTGATGCTTCACTTGGTTTGGAATTGTATACGACTTAGTGGCTTCTAAATGCTAATCATCCTAACAGACTTGAGCATCGCTCTCTGGAAGATGACTGAACTGATTTTAGAGCATTTTTCTTGCTGGAAACACATCATATTCTTTTAATAAAATATCTTTTTACATCTAGAGATACATTTTAAATTTTTTAATGTTCATCAGAAAACTCCTTATAATAAGCAGTAGATCACAAAAGAATATATTAACATAATCTAATAATTCTTTAGAAAACGTTGTATTGTCATTTGACTGTATTGTCATTTAATTTATATATATATATATATACACACACACTAACAGTCTGTCTACTGGAAAAACCTCATGGACTTCCATCTTCCTAATCACAATAAAAAATCCATTTATATAACATCTTTCCCCTATCCCTTAGTCCACTGCTGACATGCAGCCACCTCTGGCAGCTGTTTAACTCCACACAACAACACTGCAGAGCTGTCCAGGACAGGAAGAGAAGAATGCAATTACTCAAACTGGATTTTGTCGGGACATCACTGTTAACACCACAACTTACATGGACAAAATTCCATTAGATCCTTTGTGACCACAAGCATTCAGGGTCATCATTTTTATGTCCTATTCAATAGCGTCTACAACACAATAGTGCCTCCTTATGCCATGCTGGGGGGTTGATTCAGCACAGGGAAGTCATTCACAGGAAAGAGTGCCACCTACTGAATCACCACCACAATATTAGATTGTTTATTGCTTATTCTGACTTGCATCAGCAGCATTTATCAGGTTTTAATTGTATACGGCTGCATGCCTTGAAACATTTTATGAGAATCTGAATATGTTCTAGGAATATGCAATTTACATGCCTGTTTACTGCTGTGGCAGAACTCCAGACTTGCTCTAATGACCAATTCTTGGTACTTCAGAAGAAGGGGTGGAGGGAACTCAACAAAGCCCAGAAACAAACACGCAAAACCCTATAATATATCTAATCCTGCCTTTTCTAGTGTCACAATAGAGAAAGGTAGTTTTGCTTTTTCTGTAATATGTTTCAGAACAAGGAAAAACAAGTTGCTGTCTTAATATAATAATGCACACGATTATGTTAACCTAAGTTTTAGGATTAGAATTTTCTTTGTTCTTTGTATATCTGTTGAGCAAGTTGGGATGTTTGCATGAAATCCTAGTTCATGAGAGGCTGCAGTTTCTACTGATTGATAGGAACTGTGAACAATAGGATCCAAATATGTTTATGCAGAGAGCTTTCTTTTTAATGATGGGCAAACCTCAAAAGGTTCAAAGGTTCCATATGGATAAGTGCTCAAATGTGTGTATGCTTATGACAACCTCTTGGGTCTGCAAAATTGGGCTGAAAATCGTACAAAAACTGGCTTTTTAAGGAGATTTATTGTAGCTCCTGTTTCTGAAAAATCTGTAAGAACCAACTTTTTCTGCTTCATTTCTGCATTTAGGCCCAGTCCTGCAAGTTGTTCTGTATGGGCAGGCCCCTGCACTTGCATGGAGCCCCAGTGACTTCATGTGGGCACAGAGCTTTCCCCTGCATGAATCTAGTTATAGAATCAAAGCCATAGTCATAGCCTGAAATTGAGAGGTTTGCAAAATTTGAAAATGGGATGTGAAAGCAGCATCAGTCTTTTTTTTATTATTATTATTATTTTTTTTTTAACTTCCATTCAGTTTCAATTTCTGGATTGGATCTTACCTCACTGAATCTGTTCATCTATTCCTAATTTTTAATTTGTTCTCCCTTTCCCTTTAAGGATATTCAGGAGTAATATTAGAAAAAAATGGGGGTGGAGGTTAGACCTGACCTCCCTTTTTTTGGGTACAGTTTGCACCTGCATTTTTGTTCACATAAAAAGAATTACAGGTGCCACTCAGGGTACTTGTATATCTAACAACCTGATTTGCAACTGCAATCAACTGCAGATGAAAAAAGGAAAAGTGTAAATTTTGTAGGTACACATTACCTCCAGAAAGAAGGGTGCCCACTCGAAATCATGGTTCTTCACAACAATTGTCAGATAAGTCAAATATAGGTGCAAACAGGTTGAACAGTATGTCTTTAAAAGCTTGGATCACTGTGCATTGAAGGAATAATTGCTCTAAGTAGAAGAACTTCTGTAACACTGATATTAGTGAGCATAGTATATTTCTTCAAACTCATTGATAAATTTGCACTTATGGCTGTCTCCTACTGACAACAATTAATGTGCTGTGTTACTTGTGTTTGCCTCCATGCTGCACAATCAGGAGCGTTTAGGGTCATTCCCAACTCTCTAACAGAGGCAACCAAAAAGAGCAGCTGGGGAAAAAAAACAAATCTCTGAGTTGTCTCATTTTCCACAGAGATAAGGAGAGAATGATTGGTTTATGACATGAATGGCTGTAGCATACAATTTTTAAAACTAATTTTTGTGAGATTGTCAATCAGATCTCTGCTGTTATCTTCATAGCGGTACCTGCCAAAAGATAAATCTCGTAGACGTAGATGAATGTCATAGTTGGTGTTTGGCTAGCAACTATTCTTACTGTGGATGTGATGCTCCTGATTTGCATACTTTGTTCTGAAATTTACACTCCGATAGCTATAACAATAAAATGCTTATGAATGTAAATGTTTGTCTTTTAGCCGTTTAATGTCTTCACAAAGATTTATGGTTTGTTTATTCAGTTAATAACACTTGGAACCTCTATGGTGTTTTTACTCAGAATATCAAGGCAAATTTAGAAGTATTAATTAAGCTTCACAAAAACACCCCATTGAATATGTAATCTCATATTCATTTTAAAGATGGATAAACTAAGGCACAAAGAGGTTAAATGACATGCCAAAGGTCTCATAATCACTGGCATAGGCAAAGACAAGAGTTCTGATTTGCAATCCTCATTAGTAACCATTAGGCCTTAGCACCAGGAATTACCAGACATTTTAGCTGCTTTTGAGTGTTGGGGTCAGAGTCTGCTCTCACTAAGCTATTGTAAATCAACAGTAACTCTATTGACTTCACAGTGATGCGATTCACACTAGTGTAAAACTAGCAGACAGTGGCTCAATATCACCTTTATTGGACATAAACTTGGTATGGCGTGGACTGTTTTGTTGCACTGAAATATGAATAAACAAATGAGATGATGATGATCCCCCTTGGAAGCTAAGCAATTTGCTAATTAAATTGGGATTACCAGATTTATTAAGATTGTTGGAGTGGCGTAGTCCGGTGGATAGTACTCTGGAATGTGACTTTGCCCCAAACCTGCTTAATGACCTTGGGTAACCCACTTCAACTGTCTGTATCCTTGTCTTCCCTCCCATCATTTGTCTATCTGGGCTGTTTAGATCGACAGTTGCTTGGGGTGGGGCAGGGGACAAGGGGTTGTATTTTGCTCACTGTTTGTACAGTGACACAATGGGTTCCTGATCTCAGTTGGGACCTCTAGATACTGTTGTAATACAAACAATAAATAATAGTAATTATTCAATAAGGCTATCTCAGTATGGTCTTGGAGCAGGTTAGGTCCTATCTTAGACTTACTGAAAGCGGGGTTCATGCTATTTTGCCATTGTGTTTCACTCCCCTATGTATCAGTGCTTTTTATTCTTGTCTTTTCCACTGTAGCAAGTAACCCTTGCAAGGTAATTAATAGCAAACCGTGTGGTGTTAGTTCACAAAAGTGGTAATCTGTGTTTGATGTCAGTGGGCAAACAGAAGAGTTGCCTTGTGTGTTCCTGAGTGTATCACCGCATGGAGGAGAATGACTCTGAAAGCTAGCTCCTGGGAGTACCAAGGGAGTGTGACATCTTCTATACTACTTAGGAGCTGCAGCTTAGGCAGCACTGCTCAGACGGGGGCAGCAAGGGACCATAAGGTGATCAGTGCTACTCGTTGTGTTAGGTCTGGATAGTCCATGTGCTCACCTTACTCTAAAGGTTATGGTTATGCCTAGCTTTTGAAAAGGAGCACAAGAGGAAAGAAGGGTAGGAAATGCCTCATCATTTCTCCTTTGTGCAGGGCCTGGATGCAATATAGCCCTCGTGATTTTGCCTTGCTTTGCAGTCATTGTCAGATTTGATAAACAATGTTATTGCTTTGTGTGTGTGTGTGTGTGTGTGTGTGTGTGTATTTCCTTTTTATATCTGAGTCTGATTTCCTTTCAATTCTATGACATTTGTATGATCTGTTTCATTTACTTTACAAAGAGAGTTGGGTTATAGGTTTGTTTTATATTTTCGGAGAAGAGTGTAATACAAATACCCATATAAGCATCTATTCTTTATATAAAAAGAACAGGAGTACTTGTGGCACCGTAGACACTAACAAATTTATTTGAGCATAAGCTTTCATGGGCTGCAGCCCACTTCATCAGATGCATAGAATGGAACATATACTAAGAAGATATATATACATACAGAGAACATGAAAAGGTGGAATTTGCCATACCAACTCTAAGAGGCTAATTAATTAAGATGAGCTATTATCAGCAGGAGAAAAAAAACTTTTGCAGTGATAATCAAGATGGCCCATTTCAGACAATTGACAAAAAGGTGTGAGGATACTTAACATGGGGAAATAGATTCAATTTATGTAATGACCCAGCCACTCCCAGTCTCTATTCAAGCCCAAATTAATGGTATCTAGTTTGCACATTAATTCAAGTTCAGCAGTTTCTTGTTGGAGTCTATTCTTTTTGCGGATACAGACTAACACAGCTGCTACTCTGAAGCCTATTCTTTATATATTGTACCTAATCTAAAAAGGTTATTCACACCCCTGGTAAGGAGCCAGGTACAGGTCTATTAACAATTATAATGTCCATCACATTTGGACTCAACCAAGTCTTCTAAACAAGATTTGTTGGGTCTGTATTGGAATTTGAATGGTACCCATCATCAGTACACAGGATTGGAAAAAATGCTGGTAAATAAGATTGGGACTAGTTTGCTTGCCAGCAGAGTTGACATGCAAAGCGTGTGAGAAAATCCATCCTGTCACTCTGTTTGGCAGTTTGATTATTCAGTTTCTTTAGTGCAAAGAAAAAAGTCAATGGGAAAGTTCAGGAAGTTTATAGTATCCTTTTGAGTAAGAGCAACCTCTTGCAGGTGCACCTGACTGAATCTGACTGTACTGGCAACATAGTGATTTACTGAACTCCAGCTAACCAAAAGTTGCTGTCAAGCAAAGGTCAGTTATGTCCTGCAGGACTGTACTGATGAAACTCATACTTGTGTGGAATCCCAAACACTGCAGATGCAAAGTGTCTTAGCACTGAGAAGCTGGAACTTTGAAGGTCAATATGAACAGGCGTGTTGATGGAGACAGAGATGGTTTAATGAGACTTAACTGCATATCTTAATTATAGCTGATTGGGGGGAAATGTGCAAGAAATTTGAAGTTGTTTACATTTCACGGAGTTCACAATGGACCCATTTTTCCTTTTATTTCCCCCACAAAATTATTCACAATTTTAATAAATGTTTTTATCAAAAATATATTGAACGTGTCAATACCTGTTTTAGATTTAAAGTGTAGTGGGGAAAAAAGTATAATTTTGAAAAAGTTGGTAGTTTTGCATGAAATATTTTGTTTTTGAAAAAATCCCATTTTTTACCAAAAATTTGTCATTCAACAATATTCAGCTCTAGCCTCGATGCACTGCGTTAATAGCAGAAAAAATATTTTATACACAAATCTTTCTGAGCTTGGCAGCCTTTGGTAAGTCATGTATTGTCTATAATAAGTGGGAAGATTTAATTACCCAAACAAATGTTTGTCATTCACTATAATTTCTGTAAAACGGGAATTGCCCTGTATGTGCTGTATGACGTTTCCATGTCAATGCTTCAAAAAGTCTAATGTAACAATTCATATGTGAGAGTGACATTACTGTGGAATTAGAGAGACAAGATGGGTGAGGTAATATTTTTTTTATTGGACCAACTTCTGTTGGTGAAAGAGCAGCTTTTGAGCCTGTACAGAGCTCTTCTTCGTGTCTGGGAAAGATAACCAGAAGGTCACAGCTCAACACAAGGTGGAACAGATTGTTTAGCATAAGTAGTTAACACATATTGTAAGAGACCATTCCAAGTGAAGTGGCCAGCTAACACCTCTGCCTGCCCTCAAAGGACCAAAAAGAAAAGGGGGGGAGGGAAAGGAGGGTTTAGTGGTTTACAGATTATTGTATTAAGTTATAAATCCAGTGTCTTTATTAAGTCCATGATCTCTTCATCTCTTGAAGATATTGCGTGGGTTTCCTTTGGGGATGAGGACTGAGAGGTCAGATATAGTGTGATCATTTTCTGAAAAGTGCTTGCCCATGGGTGATAT
Organism: Trachemys scripta elegans; assembly: GCF_013100865.1. Taxonomy (NCBI): domain Eukaryota; kingdom Metazoa; phylum Chordata; order Testudines; family Emydidae; genus Trachemys; species Trachemys scripta. The sequence continues at coordinate 65,370,131 of NC_048304.1, read as the reverse complement.
GGTGTTTTTGTCTATAATTTTTCAGTGTGAGTTGTTGTTGGGGCATTTATTGCACTTGATGAGGTACACCACATGTTATGATATGCATGTTTAAGACCCATGGATTGTGGATGGTTGCTGTGGGGGTATTTATCATCAGAACAATAAAGATGCACTTACAGGTTTTGCAGGTGTTGTTATGGCATGGCTTGGTGCAGCTTTGAGTTGATGTGTCCTGGTTTTGTTGGTAGCTTGGTTCTGACGAGGAACTTGGTAAAATGGGGTGGAGGAGTGTTGTTTGACAGTCACAAGAGGGGGTTCAGGAAAGATTTCTTTCAGAATGTGGTCCCCATCAAGTATGGGTTGTAATTGTTTAATGGTACCCTATATAGGTACCAGTTTGGGGTGGGAGGTGACAATTAGGGGTGTGTGATCAGAGGATTTTTTTTTCTGTATTGCAGCATGATCTCTCTGGGTATTTGGATAGTCTGTTCCATGATGAAATCTACTTCTCTTATGGAGTGTCCTTGTTTGGTGAAGGTGGTTTTAAATGTATTAAAGTACGTATCCCAGATTTTTCTCATCAGAGCATATTCTGTGGTGTCTCTGTTCCTGGCTGTAGATAACCGATTTCTTGGTGTGTTTGGGATGGTTACTGGATCTGTGAAGATAAATGTGGTGTCTGTAGGTTTCCATTGCTGAAGTTGATTATGGTGCTCTGGAAGTTGATGGTGGTATTGGGTGTGTTCTAGAGAGAGTTTGATGGATAGATGGTGGTGAAGCTGAGGTGGAAATCTGAGGGCAATTAGATTGTCTGTCATTGATTTCATGGTGCATTTGTCCAGAAATTCTTCCTCAAGGTGGCTCATGAAGAGGTTGGCATATTGGGGAGCCATTCTAGTTCCCGTGACTGTTCCCGTGGTTTGGACAAAGCATTTGTCGTTGAATATAAAATTGTTATGAGTGGATGAAATGGATGAATTTGGCAATGTGTTTGTGGTAAATAACTGAGTTTGCTCCATAAAGACACTGGATGTATGGTTTATTTCAACAATCTGTAACCCACTAACCTTTTTTGTTTGTTTGTTTTGTTCTGTGACTGCAGAGATGTTAACTAGCCACTTTATCTTAAATGGTCTCTGACAATTTGTGTTATGCTAAACAATCTGTTTCACCTTGTATTTAGCTATGACACGGAGTATTTTTCCTACAGCTGAAGAACAACTCTGTGTAAGCTTGAAATCTTGTCTCTCACCAATAGCAGTTGGTCCGATAAAATATTTTACCTCACACACCTTGTTTTCTAATATCCTGGAACCAACATAGCTATAACACGACTGTGAGCATTGTAGTGTAACCAGTTCTTGAGTAGGGTAGGGTGACTATCCATAAATATTACTTGCACATGTCTCCAAGATTGTTAGCACCTTGATTTTTTATTTATAGCTTCATAAAATTAGATAAGAGACCTACTGAGTCCATCCCCATGATTATGAAAGGAAATTATCTGCACTATATTCTGCAGTGCTTTATTCAGCATAGTTATAAACTCCAACAAAGAGGTTTCCAACATTTCCTTTGCAAGACTTCTACAGTCTACTAGAGCTCATTGCTAGGGATTCATTCCTCATAGTAATTGACCTTATTTTATCTTTACTCAATTTTATCCCATTATTACTGTATGAGTTATAATTCCCTGGACTACTTACCTAAGCAATTCCTCTTGTTTCCTTATGCTTAAACCCTGTAGGTATTGATTATCCTAGTGTAGACAGCAGTAGAGTTGGACTGAGTTTGATGGATGGCTGATAACATGATTGAATTAGTAGCCATCTTATAATTTAAACTCTCTTCTCTCAGGGTTTTAAGACAATGGCTTTTTAATACATGGTAAATATGTGTTAAAATGTTACTGCAGGGGTCATTTTCCTTGGATTTTAATGGAAGTATTTATTGCAAAGCCAAGATATTTTTTCAGAATTGTTAAAATCTTTCCCTTCCACCCAGTTGTTTATGATAATATCTTGGGATTTTGGAAACAGAGATCTTTTTACCACCAACTTTAACATTATCCCTTGAAGTAGCTATTTTATTTCTTTATTTTTCCATTGCCACATTTGGATTTGTAAAGATTCACTCCCACAAATGAGCCAGGTCCTTTCATCACTTTTTATTTGTGTTAAAAAGATGAGTTAATCTGCTGGGAAACAAAAGGCTGCATAAAAAGAAAACACGTTTCAACTTTCCATTTATTGAATTTTATATGAGAAGTGCTTTAAATATTTAATGTTTCAAATTACGTTTGGCATTACCTTCCCCTTGGCTTTATGCAGATGAACTTTGCCAGTGTATTTAACTGGCTCTGTAATTAGAGCAAGGATGTCAAACTTATTTTTTTCCTCAAAGCTGAACTTTAATTTGGGTGGGGATGATATAACAAGTGGTGGTCATCTAACTTCCATAGTGTGCCATTAGCAAGGCATTTAGAAAGCTTAAAAAACTACCCAAGCAACAGCTAATGGGCTTGTATTTGTATCCTGTTTCTTGTCTGCTCAGAGAATGATACCACAGCTTTTATAGTAGGAAAAAGGGGAGTTGTGTGGGATCTGCTAAATTATAAAGCATGTTGTTGTGGTCAGATACATTACTCTGTAATATTGATACATTGGGAGTTCCATATTTAGACTACTCCATGCTGAAGTTTTCCTAATAGTCTGAGGTTCAATCTGTGACGCTCAATGTCAAAATCCAAGCCATACTCCTCATCGGCAACTGTCTTGGATTCTGGAATGAAAAGTCATTTAGGTGAAGACACATGAGATGAAGAGGATTTCCACAGCTTTACTAGACTTGATTTAACCCAGAACATCTTTATTTTCTTCAGTACACTAAGCAGATCATGTGATTTTTCTAGTAAGTGGGAAAGTATGGACATTAAGACATTATTTATACATTTTTTTTCAACTTTCTTAGCCATGTTTTAGTGAAAAATCCTATTTAGACAATACCATCCTACTCTTCTGTTGATTTTATAGTACAGTTTTGTCTGGAAATATACTTTGGTGTAAACATACATTGTCTGGAAGTGTTGATTTATTTAAATATGAATGTCAGGCTTAAAAGAACTGTTTCTTAAAACTGAAAGAGTAACCATACTGTCCTTTACAAGCTTTTATAGGTCTTCCAAATGAATACGTCCAGCTGAATTTAGCTGCGGGATGAAAATGTCTTTCTTTATTTGTAAGTTTGATTGTTGTGCACCAGTTTGTCATCAAAATTCATTACGATTAATCTAATTATTTTCATTCTGGTGCAACTACTGCAAAGGAATGCAACATTATAATGGCACCTGTCCATCCACCAGGCAATTTACTGTTAAGTTAGATGTCAATTGAATAGAGATGTCCTGAGCTCTTTCTGTAATGAGTAGGCAAATATTTATGAAGTACGCTGGTTAAGATTTCTGTACTATTCATGTGAGAGAGAGGGAGATCATTTTTATTATTGTTATGGTTATTAATAATCACAACATACCTTAGACTTTCTTCTTCTTCTAAATTAGAGCAGACTGACTAATGAAAAATTATTAGTGAATAATATATTTGAAAAAGATCATGAATTCCAAATTATTTCAGTACCAACCAGCTTTATTGAAAGTGGTTCACAAACACGAAGTAAGCCACACGACAGCTGTCTACAATAGTTGCCCAATCCTGTGAATTGCTGAGCACTCAACTCTCATTAATGGGTCATTAAGTGTGCAAGATTGGGTCCTAGGCAATTCGTAATATCCCCATTTTAGAGATGTATAAATTGTTAGAGGATAAGGCCTTAATTTTATAATGCCTGCAAATGCTGGGTGCGTACATTTTTTGGCTACTCATTCTTAACACCTAAGGCCTGATTTTCAGAGGTGCCAAGTACCCAGAACTCCCAGTTAACAAGCCTGAAAATTTTTTTCTGTGATAGCTAATTGAAACAGTATAAAATATTGTCCCTCCTTTCTAGACGTTAGTGCAGAAAAGCACTGGCATTTTCACAGCACATTTACAAACTTTTGTGTGTGCAAAAATGAGCTAATTAAATGTACAAGCAATGTCTCATCCATCTGCTAGCTGTTTGGTTGGATTACATTTACAAAATATCTAGCCATTTTCATTTTAATACGACAATAGCCCTGGAGTTATCTAAAAATAAAAAAGACAGTAAAGATAGGTCTACAAATATTAGAGCAGAGATGCACGGCTGCCTATAAAGGAGGTTGTTCTCTTCCTCCATGTGCTCCCCATCCTGAAATTCTAACTGTGGGAAGGTTTCAGAGGGGTAGCCGTATTAGTCTGTATCAGCAAAAAGAACAAGGAGTACTCGTGGCACCTTAGAGACTAACGAGTTTATTTAAGCATAAGCGTTCGTGGGCTAAAACCCACTTTATCGGATGCATGCAGTGGAAAATACAGTAGGAAGATCTATCTACCTATCTATCTAATCTACACACACACAACATGAAAAAAATGGATCGTGTGGTCTGGATGAAAACTGGAGGCATGTAGGTAAGTATAGCGGTCAGTAGGTTTCTGGTATAGGGTGGTGTTGTTGTGACCATCGCTTATTAGCACTGTAGAGTCCAGGAAGTCGCTCTCTTGTGTGGATGATCCATTGTCTACAGCCAAGCTCTAGGATACAATTACATTTGCTCCAATCCCTCAGACAAAGACAAACACCTACAAGATCTCTATCAAGCATTCTTACAACTACCATACCCACCTGCTGAAGTGAAGAAACAGATTGACAGAGCCCGAAGAGTACCCAGAAGTCACCTACTACAGGACAGGCCCAACAAAGAAAGTAACAGAATGCCACTAGCTGTCACCTTCAGCCCCCAACTAAAACCTCTCCAGTGCATCATCAAGGATCTACAACCTATCCTGAAGGATGATCCCTCACTCTCACAGATCTTGAGAGACAGGCCAGTCCTCGCTTACAGACAGCCCCCCAACCTGAAGCAAATACTCACCAGCAACCACACAACAAAATCACTAACCCAGGAACCTATCCTTGCAACAAAGCCTGTTGCCAACTCTGTCCACATATCTATTCAGGGGACACCATCATAGGACCTAATCACATCAGCCACACTATCAGAGGCTCATTCACCTGCACATCTGCCAATGTGATATATGCCATCATGTGCCAGCAAAGCCCCTCTGCCATGTACATTGGCCAAACCGGAAAGTCTCTATGCAAAAGAATAAATGGACACAAATCAGATGTCAAGAATTATAACATTCAAAAACCAGTCGGAGAACACTTCAATCTCCCTGGTCACTCAATTACAGACCTACAAGTGGCAATACTACAACAACAAAACTTCAAAAACAGACTCCAATGAGAAACTGCTGAATTGGAATTAATTTGCAAACTAGACACCATTAAATTAGGCTTGAATAAAGATTGGGAGTGGATGGGTCATTACACAAAGAAGAACTATTCCCCCTACTGTTACTCACACCTTCTTGTCAATTGTTGGAAATGGGCCATCCTGATTATCACTACAAATGTTTTTTTTTTCTCCTACTGACAATAGCCCACCTTAACTGATTACACTCGTTATAGTTGGTATGGCAACACCCATTTTTTCATGTTCTGTGTGTGTGTGTGTGTGTGTGTGTGTGTGTGTGTGTGTGTCTTCCTACTGTATTTTCCACTGCATACATCCGATGAAGTGGGTTTTAGCCCACAAAAGCTTATGCTTAAATAAATTTGTTAGTCTCTAAGATGCCACAAGTACTCCTGTTCTTTTAATTGAGGGAAAACTCTGTTCGAGTAAGGTGTTATGGATCAGGCCCCTGGTGAACAGACATCTCAAAGCACTCAAGAAATAGTAATGAAACCGCACAACACCCCTTTTTATAGATAAGGAAGCGGAGGCATGGAGAGACTAAGACCGTGTTTCTCTGTACAGTGCTGCAGCTGTGCAGCTCTACTGACACAGCTGCATCACTGCAGCGCATCTGGTGAAGAAGCTATATGCCAACAAGAGAGAGCTCTCCTGTCGGCATAAAAAAAGCACCTTGCTGACATAGCGCTGTGCACGCTAGCACTTATGTCAGTGTAATTTATGCACCTCAGAGAGGTGGAATATTCACAGCCCTGAGCAACCTAAGTTTTGCTGACGTTGACAGTAGTGTAGATGTAGCCTTAGTGACTTGTCTAAGCTGAACTAGCTAGTAAGTGGAAGACTGTGGAATGGAACCTAAGAATCCCTACTAACTAGACTACATTTCTTTGTGCTAGATGAGTGTTAAGCACAGATCCTTGACAGGGAGTGAAGCAGAGTGATTTAGAATTTGTGGGTACTTCTGAAAGCATGGATCTAATAGCACATATCCAAGCCATGTAGGCAATAGCCATGTCAATTCACCAGTCTTAACATGTTCTGGCAGTATAAGTGTGTGACTACATCTCAGTGGGACTGGTCATGTAGTGCATTGAGGGGAAGGGGGCACAAGTGTGTGGACAAATGTCCATTAGTGATCATTTGGTCTGAAGATGCTGATCTGACCGGGAAATGCTAAATGTTGAATTGATTCCAAGACATTTTAATTTCTTTGATTTAGTAGAAGGGGGTGGACATTTCATTCAAATGAATGACAACATACTGAGAAGGAGCTGCAATCCAAATAGGCACTTGGAGTCTGAGTAGAAACAACACAGAGAAAAGTTTACTGTTGAAGAAGTGAAGGAGGTTGACAGGGCTGCCATTACAGGACATTCCTGGCTTCTTGGTTTGACAACCATATCCCCAGGCTCCCACTGAGACAGCAAAAATTCCCGATATAGTTAAGCCCTGTCAATTCAAATACAGCATCAAAATGTTTTGTGTCGTCCTGCAGCATCCAGACATAGCAGCTGACATCATGCATTTGGTTATGTAGGTCTGATGTTCAGTGCATCACAGTACAGGGCCTTAATGAGACACTTGGTATTCAAAGCTCATGAATAAATCTGGGGCTCTTTTTTTTTTTTTTTTCTTGTTCTTTCTGTCTTTTTGGCTTTGCACACACAGAGCTTGAGCATCTGATTATAATCAATGACAGAGGAAATCTTTACAAATATTTGTCTCTGCCAATAAGCCTGTGTTTACACAAATACCTTAAACTTTGTGTGTATATTGCATATAAAGAGCTGATGATGGGAAACAGTCAGCCATTTTTACTAGGTTCCAACGTATTTTTTTATTTGTAAGTGAATTTAACACCGCTGAAGGATGTGGGATTGGTAGCTAAGACGACTGAAAATCCCAACCCAGGTATAATACTGAAACTGGCAGTACATATTTCCCTGTGATGTCATGCCACTGTGCTTCTACCCAGATCTAGCTAAGTTTTCATGGCACTCAAGGTTCTTGGCACCCAGAGTACACCTTTTGTATTGATACTTCTCTCTTAGGAATTATAGGTGACCAAAAAGCCTTCAGATAACCAGTTCTCAGAGATGAGTTTGAACTTCAAATCTGGGATCCTAGCTGGAACTTTTCCAAAGTTTTAGGTGGGTTGGATCTGGGGTTTTCTCTAGCCACTACCAATCTGGGATGCATTTGAATCAATGGCCTAGAGGTGAAAGACTCGCATCCAGTTCCCAATTTCACTAAGTTATACATTGCACCTAATTTTAATTGTCTCTAAAGTGCAAGTCCCTGCTCCCTCATACACCTTGAGAGTCGGGGGGAAAGATGTTTTTTAAAACAAAAAGGTAGGGATGAGCTTGAGATGCTAGATTTGGCTCTGGATGTAAATTTCTTCCAGGTTCAGGGTAGTTAGCTCTGGAGGTTTAGTTCAGGGCCTTCTCTGAAAATAGGACAAGAGAAATAGTATAAAGGAAGTGTGCAAGAAACTGTATTTTTGTGACCAACTCTTTTGTCATGTGATCCCTTTACTGATAGAAAGTGGATGTGAGTACAGTAAAACCCCTATTTCATTAACTATTTGGGGATCAGGAAGTTCATAAAATTTAAAACGTTTCTGGAATTGAATGTCTCAAAGTGACAGTAGATATGGGGCACAAGTTGCACTATGGTGCACTACATCACTTTCTTCTTGTCCTTCCAACCACTGCAAACCAATTTCCAATTCACTGAAGGCATTTGAATGTGACTTGTTCTTCATTAACCTCACTTTTGTTATGTGATTCATTTTTTCCGATTTGGAAAAAATGGTTTGTATAACTGCTCGTTCGTAAGATTGGTGTCTGTAAAATTGAGGTTCTACTGAACTTGTTCCTAGCGCAGCCTCTGAAAATGAGCAGGTGTTTGTTGCAGAAACTTCTGCACTGAAAATATGGACTAGGAATATGGCATCTTCCTTACTGGTTGGTTAGCCTTCCAGGCTTTTCTAAATGAACTATTGAATATACCAGCATCAACAACTACACTGCAGTAAACATTTTCCAAAAAAATAACAGTAACCAAGCCCAAATATGCTATGAAATTCAAACCTGTACAGTCTTAATCTTTCTAAATTGACTTATTTAGAAGGGCCAATAGCTTTTTATTGACTCAATTTACTCTAAAGCCAATTTCAAATTCCAGTTCTTTTGCTGGAGATAAAGCAGAATTTTTCAAATGACCTAACTCCAGCACTTCCAGGTTTTCCCCCACTCTTTCTGGGATTTTATTTGTTTGACTTTGAATCCCTCTGCTGTGTTCTATCAGTATGTTAATTACACCCAAGTTGTTGACACACGTAACCCCTCTTAATATGATGGGAAACCTAAAATTATTCAATAGACTATAAACCCTGATGGTAGGCAGATGAATGTAACAAGTGATATAATAAATTAAACTGCTTAGTATCAAGATGCAGGAACTTGGAGAAAATAAACTTTAGTGATCAAATACAGTAGTATCAAATTATAATTTAAAGAGCTATGTAAGGGATTAGGCACCCATTAAATGCAAGTAACTTGAATTATCCGTGGACAGCTTTTAAAGCCTCCACTAATTCATTATCTGCACATCAGAGTATGCAATGCACTTAATCATTTGAAATACTTGAACAATCACTGTCCTGATACATGTCCCTTTTTGTTGCAATATGCTGAATGTAGGAAATTTTCCTCCATTGTTTTACTATCATATTGTTAAACATTGAAATTAGGTGTTTGGCGTTTGTGAAACTTTGCAGAATAAAAGACAAACCCAGCTTGTTGAGTACTTTTAGCATTTGCCCAGAATTCTTTAAAGTGCAAAGCACTGTTCCAGACAATATTGTTAATTTTATGTGGGAGACTGATTTTTGTTTTCCTCCAAAGCAAACAAGATATATTGGGGCTGAAGTTCAGAAATCTGAGAATGCTCCAGAGGTAAGTCTCTGGTCAGAGGGAATTCTACACATTCTGATCCAGGGAGATTCATGCCAGTAGAGTAGAATTGTTACGATGAATAATTTCTTGGGTTCAGAGTTGTCTATCCTGGATTTTTGCTGCTTACATATGGGCAGAGCAGGTGATTGCCTGAGACACCGAAGTGTTTATTGGACTATTTATCATGACAGTGATATTTGGATGGGATAGAAAGAGGTATTTCAGTTTGCCATGAGCAATAAAAATACTTGAGCTGGCAGTGATGGTGTTGCCACTATTGGCAAGAGAGTCTGTTAATAAGTTGTTGATAAAACCAAGAAAAAATCCTATTTAAAATCTTTTCACATTACAAATCTAATCAGGGAACCTTTCCTCTCTCTCCCCTGCCCCCCAACAAAAACAGTATAAATATAAGCAAAGTGCTTCAATCATCTCTTATCCAAGTATAAAATTAACATCACCACCTCCTCAGCCACTCTTCAGATAGTGCTACTGCTATCTGCCAGAATGATTTCATCAGTTACTTTTTAAGAATTCCATGTGGCAAGCTGACCCCTCTTCCTTTCTTTTTTTCTCCATAGACTTTGCTCAGAGGCACAATCCTGGGTGTAGATAATCTAATTATAACAGTTTGTCTTCATGCTGACTTCTTTGAAGCAGACTTGTAGCACAGTGGAGTAGCTCTCCTGCTGAAAATTTGAGACATTTAGGGGAAAATATCTGAAAATATATTGCCATTAAATCCTAATTTGTTAGCTGTTTTTGGAAAGGCATTAAAAGGTAATATAAAAAGGCTTTTTTCTGTTAAATCAAATAAAATTCAATTATATAATTTAATCTATCAAAGTCCTGAATAAAATAAAGCTTTTACATACCTTTGAAGTATTTGTTTAAAAGCTCTTTGGTTGCAGAATAAGAGTTTTGGGATCACAAATTCCAAACAGGAGTACTTGTGGCACCTTAGAGACTAACAAATTCGGATGCATCCGAAGAAGTGGGCTGTAGTCCACGAAAGCTTATGCTCTAATAAATTTGTTAGTCTCTAAGGTGCCACAAGTACTCCTGTTCTTCTTTTTGCGGATACAGACTAACACGGCTGTAACTCTGAAATTCCAAACAGAGTGTTATGGTGATTGAAGGAATGGAAGACTACATACAAACATTACTAAAAAATATGAATTAGCCTTTATTCAAGACTAGTTTTGAATTGAAACTTTCTCTATTCCAACTCTGCACGTCCATCCAAAAGGGTTCTTGCTGGGTAAAAAAAGGATGAGAGGATTTTTCTTTTTTAAACAGGAAGCTGAGGAATACAGTTTTTCTTAAATACTCCCCATTGTCCCTCTACTCCGATCCACACCTATCCTCCCTACCTTGCTCAGTTCTGTTCTTGTATAATCTGTTACACATAGATGCATTGGAAATAACAATAAGTAACAATAACTGGTCTCACCTGTCAGACGTTGATGATAATTCCTGGTCTGAGGCAGAGAACATGTCTCTTTCAAGCTACTCTATCATTAGCATTGTCATGCTTAGCGCATCCATTCTGGTTACACACACAATTGTGATTTGAAGATTTCCCCCCCTCTAATAGCCATGACTGCCTTATAATCCCTAATTGAACTTAATTGAGAGGGAGTTTTGTCCAAGTATATGGTTCAGGGCTGGGCCCTACTTTCAATTATTTTTGCTGCATTGAATGAATGGGGGGAGGGATAACTCAGTGGTTTGAGCATTGGCCTGCTAAACCCAGGGTTGAGGACAATCCTTGAGGGGGCCCATTTAGGGATCTGGGGAAAAAATCTGTCTGGGGATTGGTCCTGCTTTGAGCAGGGGGTTGGACTAGATGACCTCCTGAGGTCCCTTCCAATCCTGATATTCTATGATTCTAATACACATTTAGAAGAGTGACTATTGTTAGAACCTGCAAAACACTGTTTAGATACCTTAACTTACAGTGCCCCTTAAAGATGCATGTCTACACTAGCAGAGTTACTTTGCTGGTAGTTACATCGCCACTCAGAGAACCCTGAAGGGAAACCGCTGTTATGTGTTCACGGTGTCAGCTGCCTGCGCAATAGCATAGTCACACTTGCGGCACTTGCATCGGTATTTGGAGCGGTGCACTCTGGGCAGCTATCCCACAGAGCATCGCTTCCTCTTTTGCTGCTAAGAGTTGTGGGAAGGTGGAGGGGGTCGTGGGGCATCCTGGATTCTGTCCCAATGCTCCCAGATGCATTGCTTCGCATCCCAGCAATCCCTGTGCTTCTGTCCACATTTGGCGCCATCTTTCAATGGTTTGTGTAATGCGCGCTCTGCCTCTTCGGTCTGCAGGAATGGATCCCGCACTATTGGCCAATATGCTGCTCGCTCTCACTAACACATCACGAGTGGTAGTGGAGTTATTCCTTAAACTACAAGGGCAAGAGGAGTTCGACATTGATCTCATCATGCGAAGTAGCTATGACATGAGATTGTTTGTTGCATTCATAGAGGTACTGACCACAGTGGAACACCATTACTGGGCTCAGGAAATGAGCACTGAGTGGTGGGATCACATCATCCTGCAAGTCTGGGATGATAAGCAGTGGCTGCAGAACTTTCAGATGAGGAAAGTCACATTCATGGGACTGTGTGATGCGCTAGCCGCAGCCCTGCGGCACAAGGACACGAGAATGAGAGCTGCCCTGCCATTGGAGAAATGCGTGGCGATTGCACTGTGGAAGCTGGCTACTCCAGACTGCTACCGATCAGTCGCTAACCAGTTCGGAGTGGAAAAGTCGATTGTTGGTCTTGTGTTGACGGAAGTGTGCAGGGCCATTAATCGCATCTTGCTCCAAAAGACCGTGACTCTGGGCAACGTGTGTGACATTGTGGATGGCTTTGCACAAATGGGCTTCTCTAACTGTGGAGGGGCGATAGATGGCATGCACATTCCAAATCTTGTACCAGACCACCTAGCCTCTGAGTACATTAATCAGAAAGGGTATTTCTCGATGATTCTCAAAGCGCTTCTGGATCACTGTTTCACGGACATTAATGGAGGTTGGTCTGGAAAACTGCTTGACACATGCATCTTTCGGAACACTGGCCTGTTCAGGAAGCTGCAAGCAGGGACTATGTTCCCAGACCAGAAGATCACTGTAGGGGAAGGCGAAATGCCGATTGTGATCCTGGGAGACCCTGTCTACCCCTTAATGCCATGGCTTATGAAGCCATACACGGGGAACCTTTACAGCAGCAAGGAGTGGTTCAACAACAGGCTAAGCAAGTGCAGAATGCCTGTTGAGTGTGCTTTTGACCATTTAAAGGTTCACTGGTGCTGCCTATATGGGAGGCTGGACCTGGCCGATGACAATATTTCTATGCCTACAGCCGCGTGCTGTACGCTCCATAATATTTGTGAAGGGAAGGGTGAAAGCTTCACTCTGGGCTGGATCACTGAGGCTCAGTGCTTGGAGGCTGAATTTGAACAGCCAGAGACCAGGGCTATTAGAGGGGTGCAGGACAGGACTATAAAGATCAGGGATGCCTTGAGGCAGCAATTTGAAGCTGAAAGCCACTAATATTTGTTGCTATGCTCGGGAGTGCAGTGCTTGTAATACTAGGAGGTGATTGTTATTGGTGCAGATGATGCAGTGTGAAGGTTTAAGAAAATTGCCTGTTTCTTTGCAGGGCTCTGTTTGCTTTCAATTAATGGAAGAAAGATTGCTTTAAAACCAAAACAATTCTTTTATCAAAAAACAACAACCAGAGGAGAGAGACAAACAAAAAAAACACATCAACACTGGGGGGGATGGGGGAAGGGAGGGTCCCAGGAGGAAGTGGGGTCCCGGGATGGTTAAATATTTGTGTATGTCCAGGTATCCTATATAGCCTTGTCCAATGCAGTACAATGCAGTGGGTACTGTTCTTCAGCAGGGCTAAACTGCAGAGGGATGGGTGTTGAGTGCAGTGGGTATTGGGAGTCCACAGGGCTGGACTGTGATGGGGCAGGAGTGGAATGCTGTGGGTACCAGGGCTTTGGAGCTGTGCTCTGGCTCTGCTCCAGCTCCAGGCAAAAACCTGCAGCTCCACTGCTCCGGAGATGCTCCGCGCTCCAGTTCCAGGCTCCGCTCCAAAGCCCTGGTAGATACAGACTGAAGCCAGGAGGTTGATAAGAGTTTGTTGGCGGTGTCTGGGGGGCACATGGGAGAGAGTTTTGCGACAGCGGCTGCAGGGAAATACAGGCATGGAGCTGCTCAGTTTGCAGTGTTAGTAGCACCTGGAGCATGTCCGTTTGGTGCTCCATTACGTTTAAGAGCCACTCCATGGCATTGTTCTAGTGCACCGCATTCTCCTTCTGGTTCCTTTTCTTGCCACTCCTTCCATTCTTGTTTTTCGGCCATGGAGTGCATCATGACATCACGCAGAAAGTCGTCTTCAGTTTTTCATGGCCGCTTTCTAATTCTGCTCAGCCATTCAGCTGGTGATAACAAAGAGGGAGGCTGGGCTCCCAAGGTCATATCTGTGAAACCAAAATGCAACATTTTACAGAAGCAGTATTATTTGCAACACAGAGACCACTGATTCTGTGATTTAAATACAGCCACTATTCACATACCCATCACTAACTGGCTGACCCCAGGCAGGCACACATGAGCCACAAGACCCCCAAAATGGTGAGTAACTGCAGGGGCAGGAGAAAACAATGTTCCAGGACCATACTGTACACTGGAGATGTGGCTCTTGGGGAGAACCAGCACTGTAGTGGGGGGGCCTTATAATCATTACAGTCCCCACATTTCCTACAGACTGTGTTCATTATGGAAAATACTTCACTACTGAGGGTGAGCAGGGAATAAAGGGAGGGTCTTCTCCAAGACTGCGGCTTCCTCTCTAGCCCTTATGCAGCTTGCCTGTCTGCAGCAATGCCCCTACCCTCAAGGGACGGCAGAGTGGTGCAGGAAAGTTACCCTTAATGGGGCAAGAAACAAAGCAGCTCTGCCAAAGAACCTATGGCAGCGGATTGCCCAGTATCTCCATGAGAGTTTCATGGAGATCTGAGGCAGATTCCCATGAAGTGAGGGAGTCAGTCAACACCCTGTTCCGCCGCTCAAACTAGGCATGTGGTGGTATGCACATCATACAGACACAAGCCTGCTTTCTTCTACCTTCCTGCCCCTAACAACTTGCTTCAGCAATTCCCAAAATCAAAGCCACATACCAGGGGCCTCCTCTCCTGTTTGTGCTTCACCAAGCTCCAACCACTGTGACTGGCTAGCCTCCTCCAGCACAGAGAAGGGCTCCTGACTGCATGCATCTTTGACCTTTGAGTCATCCTCTACTTCTGGGTCCCCCGCCCATTCCACATCCTCATCCAAGACTTTCTCCTCCTGGCTCAGTCCACTCTCGACTGGCATGCGAGCCACTGAAGTATCCACAGTGGCCTTCGCAGTGAAGTTGGGGTCACCACTGAGTATCACATCCAGCTCTTTGTAGAATTGGCAGCTTCTGGGCGCAACACTGGAGTGGCAGTTTGCCTCCTGTGCCTTGTGGTAGGTGTTCCACAGCTCCTTTACTTTGACCCTGCACTGCAGTGTTTCCTGGTCATGGCCCGTTTCTGTCATGCATCGTGAAATCTGTCCATAAGTATCATAATTCCTATGACTGGAGTGCAGCTGGGACTGGACAGCCTCCTCTCACCAAATGCTGATGAGATCCAATAGCTCGGCATTGCTCCAAGCGGGGGATCTCTTGGAAAGATGCGCTGAGACCACTGCACGCGTCATTGAGGAAACAGGAAGGGGACTTTCAAAATTCCCAAGGAATTTAAGGGGTGGGGCTCATGGTTGGTCACATGAGGGTAGGGCAGTAGAGCTCAAACTGATGACCAGAGAGGTGAGAACAGGCATTGTGGGACACATCCCAGAGGCCAATTGCAGCGCTGTAATCAACCAGGGTGTCTACCCTGGCACCGCTGCACTGTAGCCCTGGCACAGAAAGCTGTACGCCTCTCATCAGGGTGGTCTTTTTACAGTGCTGCAACTGCACAGTTTCTGCGCACTAAGTGGCTTGACAGTGTTGTTAGGTAAAAAGCAAGTCCTTACTCACCTCTCCAGCACCCGAGTTCGTGCGGAGTTGGTATAGGGCTCACAATCTGTCAGAGACCAGACTAATTCGTTGATCAACGTGCTCACACTATCCTTAGCTTGAAAGACTTCAGAATAAGTGTGGCAAGTTTATTAGGGGTGAGCATCAATATTTATACACAGAAGTAAACAAAGTGATTAACAGATCATAATAGTCATGCATAATCAATCAAGATTCTACAGGATAAAACAGGTTAAAATGTAAATTCAGAAAGAAAAGGGGAGATGGCTACTTAAGGGGAGGGGGGTGTCATGAGTAGTTCGCAGGTCAGAGCTTTGGTTAAAAGTTCAGACAGAGACATCAAGTCTGGGTTAAGTTTAAGGTCATCAAAAGTTCAGACTCAACAGTGTGTACATCTCGGGAGTTACACCACAGAAAGCTGCTTTACCATGCAGAAACTTGCCAGTGTAGACAAGGCCTTTGTTGAGTTCCCCTGCAGTGTTAGAAATGAAAATATTGCAGCAGTGTGCTAATGTACGAGAACCTGGAAGATGCTATTGACTAGAAGCAGAATCAGTCTAGTTTCATTGTCTGGACTTGCAAGGCAGAGTATAAATGATAAAAAGTAAATTTTGTGCTGTTAATAATTGGTTCTCTTAGTACCATTAGTAACATAATTTTTAACCTGAATGTTGCTCCTGAGCACTCATCTTTTCTCCTCCTTTCCTAGAATAGGATTCCTTCCAAAAACACTTAAAATACTTAGGTCTTAGGCCAGTTTAACATTTTCAGGCACATAGGTGACCCCTCAGCCCTCTGAATAACAGATTGTTTAGTGCTGACACATGGCAGTGCCCCTATGTGGCTTCTGCATATCGTCCTGAACCATGGGAGATCTGCTTTGTCTTTAAAAGACCCTCTCACTTCCTTAATGAGTTGAATGTAGAGTATAATCACCGCATGCCTACTCAAAAGAAATATCACTGCCATGCTTTTGTTGTCATCTCTAATTTGCATAGAGGTTGAGGACCAGCTCCTGTTCTAGGATCTGATCCTGCTTCCATTTACATGTCCAGTTCTGTGAAGTGCTGAGTGCCTTATGGACATGGAGTGCCTTCAAATCCCTTTGCCTCAAGGGAGAGTAGAGTCAAACCCTAAAGGGACAGTGATAGGAGACTCGTTAAAGAGAAATAAGGGCTTTTGCATCCTCTTTGTAACCTTTCTCTCCTATTTTTCCCAATGATACCTCTCATTCTGCACTACCGCTAACCAGAAAGAAGGGATGACAGAATAGATCACTCGATAATTGCCCTGCCTTGTTCTGTTCATTCCGCCTGAAGCATCTGGCATTGGTCACAGTTGGAAGACAGGATACTGGGCTAGATGGACAATTGGTCTGACCCGCTATTGCCATTCTTTTGTTTCTTAGAATGAATTGTTTGTCTTCTAAGTCTCATTCAATGGCTATTTAATGAACCCAATCAGCTGTGGGAGGGAAGGTGAGAGTATGTTGGCAGCAGTGCTTTTCCAGGAGGCCAGACTTATTAGCTCTGTAATGACTGCAGCTCCTCCTGGACCTGGTGTCTCTGCATGGCTATGTTTCTTTTGCTATGCTAGCACATGCACCAGACTAACTTATTTAGATATGTTTTATTTCCTGATCATGTTGGGAGCCTCGAAGGGCACAATGCTGAGCTTACACAGAGCCTGAAGTGGTAAGCACTCCATGGGCTTCCCCACACCCCATTTTAATTGCTTATGATTCATTCAAATCTCCAGGACCACTGAGTTGCTTTCTCATGGTTTAAACTTTAAACTGTTTTAGATGTTCCCTTTACTGTGATTTAAAAGCATCTTCTAATTCCTAGTGTGTTTTCAGTGTGGATTGCCCTTTTCTTCCGGAATTAAACATTTAGCAGCAGATAAAATATTTCTAGTAGGACTACATCTTAAAGATACATTTTCCCCAGAGAGTCAATTACTGTACAGTTGGATTCAGTGTTTCCATATTCTCCAAAGGAGAGATGATACTTTGTTGTCAGTAAAGCAACTTTGCTGGGAAGGAGGGGAGGAAACAAACTCTCTCAAATAATAGGCAAAAATAACAAGGGGGGGGGAAGTGCTGTGAAAGAAGGAAACTTCTTCAGTCCATCAAAGTAAATAAATGAAGAAGCACAAGAATGGACCGTGTTGTCATATTAAAATATTTACTTAAAAATGGGAGCATAAATAATTTTCTTTTAACATGAATGACACAGATACAACAACACAGGATACAATTTTGTATCTCAAAGATAATGGTGCTGACAGACAGCAGCCAGGATGGACCAAGCATTAGTAGGACTGGACATGTTGCCCTTTTGCAAACTGGCGGATTGTAGACTTGAAGATCTTAACGGAGTTCAAAACTGTTTATTTCCAGATAACAAATTGCAGGCAAAGAATCAGCGGTGCTCTAATTAGAGGTAGTTGACTCATTGCCCTGTGCTAAATCAAGGTGTGCATCAGCTTCCCATGCACTGAAAACAAACAAACAAAATGGATTTCATCTGTATTGCCAGAACACTCCACCACCACCCTCCTTGAGCACAGGGTTTCATTGATAGGAGTATATAATAGTTAGTTATTCTTCTGTCCATGCAAGGCTCTCCCAGTGTCAATAGCTAGGAGAAATCCAAGTGGAGTGGGGGAAGAATAAGCAAGCAGGGAGGCAACAGAGTTAAGGGCTTCTGTCACTTCAGGCTGGTTGACATTAGTGGAAAGACTTCCATTGAGTTCAGTGGGCTTTGAATCTCACCTTTAGTTCCCCAACGTATCCAGTATATGAGATGATCCAAGTGTCTAAGTAATCAGGGGAGATGCATAAAGGGAAGTAGTACTCTCTGCTGTGTTTCTGGTTTTCATCTTTCAGTGCATTTCAAAAACATAGAGTTAGGGCTACTCTACAGTAGAAGCTTTATATCGGTGCAGCTGTGCGGTTGTAGCGCATCACGTGAAGACGCTCCATGCCAATGGGAGAGAGCTCTCCCATTGGCATAATACATCCACCTTTGCAAGAGGCAGTTGCTATGTCGGTGGCAGAAGCTCTCCTACTGACGTAGCGCTGTCCACAGTGGAGGTTAGGTGGGTGTAACCTGTGTTGCTCAGGGGGGTGGCTTATTCGTACCCCCGGAACAACGTAAGTTATACTGAAGTAATTGGTAGTGTAGACCTGACCGAAGTCTTTATAGGTGCCCTGAGGAGCTTAGATAAACACAAGACAAAGCACAAGTCCATTCAGGGAAGGAATAGTGAGGAGAAGGGAATGAAGTATTCCTAGTATTTTAAGGGAGTTGTTCCAGCAGGAGAGAGCAGGCTTGTTGGAAGCATAGAGTATAGCATAAGAAGAAGACACAAAGATGATAACATAAGAATGGCCCTACTGGGTCAGACCAAAGGTCCATCTAGCCCAGTATCCTGTCTTCTAACAGTGGCCATTGCCAGGTGCCCCAGAGGGAATGAACAGAACAGTAATCATCAAGTGATCCATCCCCTGTCACACATCCCCAGCTTCTTGCAAACAAAGACTAGGGACACCATCCCTGCCCATCCTGGCTAATAGCCATTGATGGACCTATCCTCCATTAATGTATCTAGTTCTTTTTTGAACTCTGTTATAGTCTGGGCCTTCACAACATCCTCTGGCAAGGAGTTCCACAGGTTGACTGTGCGTTGTATGAAAAATACTTCCTTTTGTTTGTTTTAAATGTGCTGCCTATTAATTTCATTGGTGATCCCTAGTTCTTGTGTTATGAGAAGGAGTACACAACACTTCCTTATTTAATTTCTCCACACCAGTCATGATTTTATAGACCTATATCATATCGTCCCTTAGTCATCTCTTTTCCAAAGTGAAAATTCCCAGTCTTATTAATCTGTCCTCAAATAGAAGCCGTTCTATTCTTGTTGCCCTTCTCTGAACCTTTTCCAATTCCAATATATCTAAACACAATGACTCCAAGATCTTTCTTGAGTGGTAACAGCTAACTTAGACCCCATCATTTTATATGTATAGATGGGATTATGTTTTCCAATGTGCATTGCTTTGCATTTATCAACATTGAATTTCATCTGTCATTTTGTTGCTCAGTTACCCAGTTTTGAAAGATCCTTTTGTAGCTCTTTGCAGTTTGCCTGGGACTTAACGATCTTGAGTAGTTTTCTATCATTTGCAAATCTTGCCACCTCACCGTTTGCCACTTTTTCCTGATCATTTATGAATATGTTGAATAGAACTGGTCCCAGTACAGACCCCTTGGGGACACCAATATTTACCTCTCTCCATTCTGAAAACTGACCATTTATTCCTACTCTTTGTTTCCTATCTTTTAACTAGTTATTGATCCATGAAAAGACCTTCCCTCTTATCCCATGACAGCTTACTTTCCTTAAGAGCCTTTGGTGAGGGTGTGATGGGTTCAGTCACAGAGACCTCCTTGGGACTGTCACCTGACATGCTGGAATTATCTCTGAGCCCGTTTTCCACTGCCAGCTTGGGACTCCAGAACCCTGCCTTGTTGAGCCAGACACGCTAGCCTGCTGCAACACAGACCCAGGTCTGGTCCACAGCCCCAAAGCTGCAGACTTTAACCAAAAACTGCTCAGCAAGTTACCTATCTCCAGCACACAGACACCCAGTTCCCAATGGGATCCAAACTCCAAATAAATCCATTTTACTCTGTATAAAGCTTATACAGGGTAAACTCATAAATTGTCCACCATCTATAACACTGATAGAGAGAGATGCACAGCTATTTGCTCCCCCAGGAATTAATCATTTACTCTGGGTTTACTGATGAACAAAAGTGATTTTATTAAGTATGAAAAGTAGAATTTAAGTAGTTTCAAGTAATAACAGACAGAACAAAGTAAGTTATCAAGCAAAATAAAACAAAACATGCAAGTCTATGCCTAATACATTAAGAAAGTGAATTACAGATAAATCTCACCCTCAGAGATGTTCCAATAAGCTTATTTTACAGACTAGACTCTTTCCTAGTCTGGGCCCAATCCTTTCACCTGGTACAGTTCTTGTTAGTTCCAGCTCAAGTGGTAACTCAGGGATTCCTCATGACTAGCAGCAGCCCCTTTTGTTCTGTTCCACCCCCTTTTATATCTTTGGCACAAGGCGGGAATCCTTTGTCTCTCTCTGGGTTCCCACCCTTCCTTCTAAATGGAAAAGCACCAGATTTAAGATGGATTCCAGTATCATGTGACATGTTCACATGTCCTGTGAGACTTCATTACTCACTGGCTGGCACCCACATATACAGGAAGGCTTACAAGTAAACAGAGCCATTTACAACCAATTGTCCTACTTAATGGAGCCATCAAGATTTCAAGCCACCATTAATGGCCCACATTTTGCATAATTACAATAGGACCTCAGAGTAATAATTCATAATTTCTAGTTTTAGATACAAGAATGACACATTCATACAAATCAGATGAACACACTCAGTAGATTATATGCTTTGTAATACCTTACAAGAGACATTTTGCATAAAGTATATTTCAGTTACATTATATTCACACTCAGAAGCATAATTCCATAAACATATGGAGTGCAATGTCACAGAGGGACCTTGTCAAAGGCTTTCTGAAAATCTAAGTACACTATATCCACTGGATCCCCTTGTCCACATGTTTGTTGACCCCCTCAAAGAATTCTAGTAGATTGGTGAGCATTGAAGAAAAAAGGGTCTGATCCTGGTCCTAATGAACTCTATGGCAAAACTCTCATTGACTTCAATAGTGCAGAATCAGGTACGGGGAGAAGCAAACCATAAATTTCCAAGGAGTTTCACCAGATCAGTTTTCCTTCTTTTTCTTTTTTGGTGTATTGGAAAGGAAGAGAGAGTAAAACAAGAACAATAGCTATGATGGATAATGTAAAACCTCTACATTCATTGATCTAACCTTGATGTAAATGTATATGTGTCACCAATATTGATGGAAAAAGTTAAGAAAACAAGCAAAATGCAGTTGGACGAATACATTTGCTGCACTGCCATCTCTGAATACTGAGAGGCTCTATTAATAATAAAATGTATTTCAGATGAAGAATAAATAAACTTGTTCAATGAATAAATTAGTTCTGCATGATTCTACATTGGTGTTATGTACATGAAGATGCTTGCTAATGGAGACCAGTTAAATGATTGAATTAACTATAACTGAGCTGTGCTGCATTTTTAATAAATCTAGGTGTAGGGAAGTGTATCCTGTGCTTATATATAATGCATGGATTTTCAGTTTAATGCAACAGATAGACCTTTTGGAATAAAGTCAGTCCGGAGACATGCTGTGTGTAAATGCTCATAGTGTACACTGTTTAGAGGTGGCCTGTGGAGCTTTTTAAAAAGAAACACAGACCTATTCTGCCCTATTTTATTTGTGAGTGAGGTTCAATGGGGTTGCACAGATTCATGTGTCAGGGCAGCATTTGGCTAACAAATGCAGAAATCGCTAAGATACCAAATCACTGGTTGGTATGTACAAAGACGTCCAGTAATCAGCCCTCCATGAGTATGTCTGGACTAGTAAATTCCTTGCCAATTAACTCACGTTAACTAACGTACATGCCAATCAAGGCACATCATAAATATTTGTTCTAAAGCACATGTTGATGATGTACCATAGTGGTATGTTCAGAATAGGAGAAGAGGTATTTGGGGAGGTTCTTAAACACAAACAAAGAAAAAACACCGTAAACCCACAACACCACTGTGCATACATTGGCTACCACATTTTAACTAACAAGTTTTAAAACTGAAGCCAAGTTGTATTTTAAATAGGATTCACCTCGACCATCTAACACATATTAAAATACAACTTGCCCTATATTCACCAGTTTTAAAATATGTTGGATAACAAGTTTAAAATATAAATTCCTTTTATACTACCTCAGCCTAGGGTAAAGCACAAACCTCTTTGGAATGTCTAGATGAGCATTTTCAATAATGTTTGCTAACTTGAGTCAATTACCACCCAATTAACTTGTGTTAAACAAGACCACAGTTTTCTAATTTGATGCAATGTCTACACAGGACCACTCAAGAAAGTGAAAGCAAATCAACTAAGGGTGTGATGTCAATGTGCATAAATTGAAGCACATTAAACACCCACGCGGATGCTCTCATTCAGGAGTATACCATGCTTTAGCTTGTACGTATTGATATCACATCTTTTGTTGATTTGCGTCAACTTTTTTGGGTCTCCCCATCTCGATAAGCCATAGACATACCCCATAAGGCCACCTTCTGCTCCCCACATGTGAACCTTTCCTGTCCACTGAGATCCCCATAATCTGAGAGGGTTGGAAGCAATTTCCACAAAACCTCTCCAATCTGGGTGATTTCCTGAAAATTCCACCGGGTCTTCTATTCCCCTCTCCCACAGATGCTTTAACACTTCTGTATGTATGGGGAAGAAATGCCATTTTATATATAAAACAGTGGGTGTGACAGCTTGCATTTAGTGTAGTGTTTGAGATGCAAGAGCTGAAAGTTGAAAGCAGAGGAGGCTGCTTGCATCTGAAAGCAGGCAAGCAAAATTGACATGTAAAGACGCACTTCAAGCCCATTTACAGCAGCAGGTATAGATCATACTATGTCAGAGTCAAAATAGGGTAACCAATGCTTACCCTTAGTTCACTGAGTGCAGCTGTAGACAAAGTATTATCTAGAGCTGCTTTTACCACAACACACATTGATGGGGCTGAGTATGCTATTTTACAAAAAAAAAAAAAAAAAAAATTAGTAGGCTGATAGACCAAGATAAGCAAGACATGGCCACCTTCTGTCCTGAAATTATAATGTAACTAATGTAAGGAAACTTTACACTGTAAGGAACTTCCTAGGTAACTATCAATTTAATGATGTGTTTTTTAAGAAAAGAAAATGGACCTGTATAGTAATATTGTTTTGTATAGTCCATGCCCATCTGAACATTATTATTAAATCTCTTATGTTCGGGCAGTCACACTGCTTTTCAGGGTTCCTATAGGCATAACCTATCCATCAGAAGATAATATCTAGTCAATTTCCGGTCTCCTTTACACCAGCCTAAAGTCAGGGTAACTCCAGGAAGGAAGGAAACAAATAGGCAGATGGGAATGCCAGATCACATAAATAAAAGTGGAATTTTGAAATTCAGTGCAAGGTGTTAAACAATGAGCATAAATGGACAGAAGAAAAAAATCTTAAGTGGCTAATTATCCATAGTGATAGTTTTCCCAGATGAAATCTTCTATTTTTTGTTATTTCATCTGTTGAGTTACAATGTAGGCTAATCAAACAGAGAGGTTTTTAAGCTCTCTAATACACTTGTCAACCTCTTTCCTCTTGGTCTATTCTTTGTATTCCATTAATTCAGGACAGTAAAGCTAAGCAGCTGATTTTCACCTTGGTACTAGACATTTTTACTTACCTTTTTCTCTTGCACTAATACAATGCTTTTGTAATTGGTTTCTCAACAGAGTAAGAGAATTATATAAATCTGATTTATGTTCAGATGGCCACTGTCTGCACACAATGAGATAATTGTGCAGGTATATTTTGTTATTTTCCTATTTAAAGGCAAAATAATAACACCACTAAGTTGATACATGTCTTTAAAGTACACTGGGAAAATAGATTTTAAAAAATATTATGAAATTTCCAAAAAAATTATTTAAAGGGCATTTCTTCCCAATATATATTTACATACACACACGTGTGAGTGTGTGTGTGTGTGTATGTATGTGTGTGTATATATACATAATATTTTAAGTGATTATATATTTTCAATTCCTATTAGTTTTTGTAGAATTAAGATTACATAACCTATTTTTTGACACTATCTGGACTGCTTGTCAATACAATACAATTAGAATAACATTAAATATCCTGTATTAAAGAAATTGGGATTTGACTGTATTGCACTGTTTTAATGCTCAAGATGTCTGACAGGAGTTTGCAAAGTGTAGAGTAAGGTGCTGGTTGTGCAAGGACTGCATAGACAAATAGGGAGATGTTGCTGGCCTGATTCTGTGAAGATCATACTCTCGCCAGTCTTCCTGCAATGGGAATGGCTCCTGAGGAGAGGGCAAGGGGGTTGGTGGCACCAGGGATAGTACATCTTTATCCTCCCTCCAGCTCAATTAAAAAGAAACCTGGTACTATATTACCTACCTCTTGACCCTTCGTGTTGGGGAACTCCATTTAATGGGATCTCCATAGTGGGAAGGGCACAATAGCACAGAGCCAGAATGGAAATGTGATCTTTGTACGGATGAGACTGGTCTCCTGTAGATCCCTGGGGAGCCCATGCAGTTTATTCTGCAGGTCCTGAAGAAGTGACCCCTTCTTATGGATTTTACCATAGAAGGAGGGACAGTCCAGTTCCCTTCAAGATGCTGAACCACCCACACCTTCTACTGAGGTCAGTGAGGCTGTGTGCTGAAGAATCGTTCACTCACAGATTTGGATAGTAGCACTCTAATTACTGTTAGAAGTAATTACAGCAGGGAGATTTTCAAAGCTGTCTAAGGGATCTGATGTCCACATCCTGTTAACGTTAATGAAAATTAAAGTGCTCCCAGGGCGTCCCTTCTCATTTTGAAAAAATGTCATGGGGTTTTCATCTTCTACTGTAAAGTCACTGGCAATGGACAGTACAAGCTCTGGTTTAGGCTGGAATTTTCAAAGGATCCAATTGTGATTCAGTGGGAGTTGGGTGTTTAATTCCTTTAGGCTTTGTTGAAATCTGTCTCCTGACTGATTGTTTTTTTTGTTTACTGACAATTTTTTTTTCAAATGGGGGGGCGGGGGAACTTGATACTCCAAGATTGGGTGTTTTTCTTAAGATTGAGCATTTAAAAAAAAGATATACTCTAGTTCAAATGGGAATTAATTAAAGAAAGTTCTATGGCCTGTGTTATGCAGGAGGCCAGACTAGATGATCACAGTGAATCTATCTGTTCACATTTGCAGCTCAAACACAATGGAATAATATGTATTTTAAAAAGAAAGAAAAAGAGAAAGACAAGTGGATTTCAAAGTATTTATTTATGATTTTTGTGTGTCTATAAAAACTCTGATTAATATCCTGTCCCCATCCATTAGAGTAGTAGCTGACTGATGGCGCATGCTGTATGGAGATTACCATCCTAGTGTGAAAGCACAGACATTATTTCCAGGTCAGTGGTGCTTTTCTGGATGAGCTGTTGGTTTTCTTTGCCACTGACTTAACGGTCTAGCTCTAAAATATTTTGCTACTATCTCCAATATGTTTACAGCTTATGTGTGGCAAAGCTGGGCCATGTTCCTCCCCTTTGATTTTCCCACAGAAATCTGGTCTTTGGTTTAGTTTGGGGAGGATGAGCTAAATGGAAAGGAAAGATGAACAAAGGGGACAGGGCAGGGGAGAAGAGGATTTGAGGAAGAGGTGTACAGTAAAGTGACGCTGAGGTGAAGAGACAGAGGGCATGGGAGCATTGGAGCAAACGGCCAATCAATACAGGGCAGGGAAAGGTCAGTCAAGACTATAGAAAATTCTCCAAATGTCCAGTTACCTGCTTTGTCTGCTTCTGCAGCTGCTCCTATTAGAAGGAACAAATCAACAGAGCCAGACGTGTACCCAGAAGCCTTCTGCTACAAGACAGGCCCAGAAGAGAAACCAACAGAACTCCACTGGCCATCACCTACAGTCCTCAGCTTAAACCTCTCCAACGCATCATCAGTGATCTACAACCCATCCTGGACAATGATCCCTCACTTTCACAGACCTTGGGAGGCAGGCCAGTCCTCGCCCACAGACAACCTGCCAACCTTAAGCATATTCTCACCAGCAACCACGCACCGCACCATAACAACTCTAACTCAGGAACCAACCCATGCAACAAACCTCGATGCCAACTCTGCCCACATATCTACACCAGCAACACCATCACTGGACCTAACCAGATCAGCTACAACATCACCAGCTCATTCACCTGCACGTCCACTAATGTTATATATGCCATCATATGCCAGCAATGCCCCTCTGCTATGTACATTGGCCAAACTGGACAGTCACTACGCAAGAGGATAAATGGACACAAGTCAGATATCAGGAATGGCAATATACAAAAACCTGTAGGAGAACACTTCAACCTCCCTGGCCACACAATAGCAGATGTAAAGGTTGCCATCTTACAGCAAAAAAACTTCAGGACCAGACTCCAAAGAGAAACTGCTGAGCTCCAGTTCATTTGCAAATTTGACACCATCAGATCAGGATTAAACAAAGACTGTGAATGGCTATCCAACTACAGAAACAGTTTCTCCTCCCTTGGTGTTCACACCTCAACTGCTAGCAGAGCACCTCACCCTCCCTGATTGAACTAACCTCGTTATCTCCACACTGATATATACCTGCCTCTAGAGATTTCCATTACTTGCATCTGAAGAAGTGAGGTTCTTACCCACGAAAGCTTATGCTCCCAATACTTCTGTTAGTCTCAAAGGTGCCACAGGACCCTCTGTTGCTTTTTATTAGAAGGAGTGCACTATCCACTTGTTTTCCATGGAAAATTATGTTTCCCAGGGGCTAAAATCTTAACGCGCCCATCTCCAAAGGGAGAAGTAATGGAACGCCTACCAGAGACATTTAAAATCAGATTGAACAATATTTTATATCAGTGATCGCTGGTGCCCATATCAGGTGGTGGGATTGCAGGTAGTGACTGAGAGTGGAGGCAGCAAGGAACATGTTCAAAAAATCGTATACTCTGTCCCATGGCACTGAATGGGAATAGCCCATCAAAGTCTGTGTATTCCTTGCTCTGCATCTCCTCCTTCAGCTGCCAGCAGCCTCTCAGTGGGGCAAAGTGTAAGAGGTACTACCTTCTGCAGTACATCAACCACACAAAATAGTGGTGACACCATAGGTCATTAGATACTAATGACCTTTTAATATAGGGAACAATTCTGCGCTGACAGATGGATGCATTGAATGAACCAATAGGCAGAGCCCTGATAAATCCATGATTTTGCAGCCATATAACTTGTTACAATATCTGTCACTGATCATGGAATTTTGCAGCAGAACCTAAACTTTATTTTGGTTACTGTTGACTTGCCCTGGATTTTCACTGGTGTAATTGAGAGCAGAATTGCCCTTCTTTCCCCAGGAGCAAATTCCCTGCTCCCCATGTCCTATCAATGAATAGAACATTGTACATACTAAGTGTATATTTTTCAGTTTTAGATCCTAAGGTGCTGTAGGATGGATATGATTTGTGGATAGTGTACAGTGTTTTTTAATACCTGGCCTATTGCTAATGGTTTTTAAACTCATCTGAAATTGGAGGTTCACCAAAAGGGTTTGCTTCCTTTAGGAAACAACTCTTGGCATTTCAGGAAAAGATAACATTCAGTCCAGCTGCATTTCTAATGGAATGACAGTAAATAGTGTCTTATTAGAATCTGTGTTACCATATGGTTAACATGTATGATGGTGATGATGATGAGTTGTTTTATCGTAACATCTAGGAACCCCAGCCATTGATCAGGATCCTATTGTGGTAGGTGCTGTATCAACACAGAACAAAATGACAGTCCTTTCTCCAAGGAGCTATTGAGTGGTCACTTAAAATTTAAATAAAAAGGGCCTAAGAGTTTTAGGTATAAGATATTTTGATGTAAATAATTGAGAGATGCAATATCAGTTACTTATTTAAGAATCTGGGTGGATATTTTAACTAGCTTTTCTGTAGACATCTACTTGATTCAAAAGGTCCCAGAGCAGAATGAGTTATGTCAGTAATAATAGGTTTCCAAAGATTGATTTATAAAATTATTGCCTTGACAACTCTGTTTGGCTGTTGAAAAAATAAATAGAATTGAATTGAAGTGCAATACTACTCTGTGCTGAATCTGGATTTGAAATACACAAGCAAGGGGTGTGTGTGTGTGTGTGTGTGTGTGTGTGTGTGTGTGTGTGTGTGTGTGTGTGTGTGTATTATAATTTGCTCAAAACTCCTCAGAAACAAGTTGTGACAGGGTGTCAGGTGCCAGGAACCTGCACAATAGTGAACTTTTCTGCTGGTTTACCCTCACTGGTGTATTAACTGAAGTGAGGGGGAGAAAAAATAATTTGTGTCTCTTTGAAATAGGGATGTATGGAGAGTGACAATAAGGAAATAGGGGCATTAGAAAAGAAAAACAAGAGGAGGAGGATGCTTAGGCTGAGGTTTATGATTTTGTTGTTTAAGGCCAAGAGTTTCAAAAGGTAAGCTCATACATCCATATTTAGAAACCTAGGCTGGAATGTTCAAGGGGACTGAGAGTTAGGTAGTTAAGCACCTTCAAAAATCATAAAGTCGTAATTAAGTGGAATGGTGTTCAAAAGTGCTGAGCTCCCACTAACTTCAGTTAAAGGTTGCTGGGTGCTCAGTCCTCTTGAAAATCAGCCGCCTTATTCAGGAGCAGCGCCAAGGTTTTTGGCGCCCTAGGCGGGGGTCCTTCCACGCTCCCAGTCGTCGTCGGCAATTCTGCAGTGGAGGGTCCTTCCGCGCTCCCGGTCTTCAGGGCACTTCGGCGGTAGGTCCCGGAGCGAGTGAAGGACCCGTCGTAGAATTGCCGCCGAAGACCCAGAGTGCGGAAGGACCCCCCGCCACCGAATTGCCGCCAAGGGCGGCCCCCCCAAATCCTAGGCCTGGCCTTATTTAGCAGCCTAAATCAGAACTTAGATGCCTAACTCAAGCCTCCAATTTTTGAAGATCTTAACCCAAATTAATAATAATGCCAAACCCTGTGAAAGGTACATTTTGATCAGGGGAACTGGTGTATTAGTAGCAGGGTGAGAATACTATCTGTTTATGTAGATTATTTAAATCCTTTTCAGAACACATAATCTTAGCCAGCAACTCAGTTGTTAAGAAATGCTTAAAATAATCCCTGGTAAAAGTTAAGATATGCTGCAATTTAAATAATCTGCTTTATGACCTGCTTTATCACCGTGATATGCTGGCCTTTCCTGAAGAAGCAATTTGAAGATCTGGAATTGCTTATTAGTCCAATAATACTATCAATTTAAATTAGTCTCAATTGAATAGCAATGGCCTTTAATGCATACTAAAGCATGCTTACAAGAAATTATATACTTTACCATTTACTATAACTGGCATTCACTCTTCTGTGATCTTACATCCAACCTGAACATTTTCTGGAACATTTAGTGCCCAATTATGCAATCCTTGCTCAGGCAAAAATCCACACTGACTTCAGTAGGAGTTGGGATGCATGATTAGGCCATTTGTTATTTTGCACAGCGAATTGTTGTTTTGGGGGGGATGTTAATTTTACAAAGTGATCACAGTTCATTTCTGTGGGATTGACAAATTGACTGAGCAAAATAATTTAGTCCAAGATTTTCAAGAATGACTAGGGATTTTGGGTGCTTCAATTTTTGAATGCTTAACTTGATTAAAAAATATCAAGCACCCACAATTTCCATTGATGATACTGGGAGCTGCTGCAGGCACTCAACACCTCTGAAAATCAGATTTTAGGTGTCTCAAGACAAGTATGCAAGAGTAGAGATTTCCCAAGTAGCATTAATTGCAATTTGTCCATGCCATCCTACTAGCGCTGAGTGCCTGCTACTTTGTATCCAATTGCATTCCACTGGGAGGATTAATTCAGATATTGCCAGGAAACCATGTTTTCCATATCAAAATCAGCTCTGGATTTCCAGCACCAGTACAGTAGAACCTCCGAGTTATGAACACCTTGGAATGTTCATAACTCTGAAATGTTTATAACTCTGAACAAAACGTTATGGTTGTTCTTTCAAAAGTTTACAACTGAATATTGACTTCATGCAGCTTTGAAACTTTACTATGCAGAAGAAAAATGCTGCTTTTATTTTTTTAGTAGTTTATGTTTAACACAGTATTGTACTGTTTTTGCTTTTTTTCTTCTTCTTTCTTGTCTCTGCTGCTGCCGGATTGTGTACTTCCGGTTCCAAATGAGATGTGTGGTTGACTGGTCAGTTCGTAGCTCTGAGGTTCTATTGTATTTTAGCATAGCTCAAAGGACAGTTTTAGTTTTAATCTCTCTTAAACCACTTAACCTTGCCTTTGATTTTAAAACACTAGCAGGTGAATAGTTTGAGGGATTTGCAGACTTTAGATGAGTGTCATCAGATTATCCCACAGGACAGATACAGTGTAGGCTGCCCTGGAAAAGTGTTCTTGTTTTTTTTTCTATTTATTTCTCTTTCCTGACTGTTACATTAGCCACTAGACATTCCCATTACACTTATCCTCCCCATTAAGCAGGTTGGCAATTGGGGCCTCACATCTATATCTTGTCTGTTGCTGTGTCACAGAGTTGACAAATCACCTCATGAATGATGTAGCAGAAGTGCCATTTCATTAAATGGGTTGTAACAAGTCCCCTAGATTCAGTGGGAGGACAGGGAATCTGAGGAATGGTTGTAAAAACAAAATAAAGGCAGCATTTCATAATAGACCTAGTTTTTCAGAAACATTTCTGGGCTTAGAGTCCCACAATACAGTTGGTGCTGTCTTGCAATTAGCCCAAACACCACTCACACAATGACATCACAACACAAAATCCATTGAGATAAAAATGGCAGGATAGGGGTCAAATTTTACCAATTTAACCACAGTTGCTATTTGGGAAGATAGTTGAGTGAACTAGGTGTCATCACAGGAATTCTGCTTATAGTCTAAATATCAAGATTTTCAAAAATCATTTTCCCTGTAAGAGCATTTGGTACATGTGACCCCTCACACAACAATCATTTTATCCACTGATTGACCTCACTATAAACAGAATTGCACATTGCAATGCACAGAAACAATTCAGAACTTTTATCTTGCACTCTACAGTATTGCATTGTAGTTTTCCTCTATGCAAATTCACTATTCTGTAATTGGGTTCTCCTGTATTTTACTTAAAATGTTTTGTGCAGTCTTTTAAACAGAAGAATTTGGAATACCAGAGGCTGGTTACTTTGAATGGTTACTGAATAATTATGTGATTTCTTCCATAAGGCAAAGTATATCCTGCAAGTGCCAAAACTTGATATTCATGCCATGTGGGACCGTGAGAGGAAAGCAGCTAGCACAATACAGCTGTAATGCGAAATTCACAGTGTTTTGAGTTATAATGTTCTAAGACACCTGCTTGGATGGTGAATCCTGAACCAGCATAGCTGGTTCTATGTAACTGGGTAAAGCACAAGCAGTATGTCACCAGGCAAGGAAGGCATTAATGATAAGAAAATATTTCAGAATAAGATTTTATGTACACATGAACCAACTCTGATTTCCAGAGGTGTTAAGCACCCACAACTGCTACTGAAATCAGAGAGCTAGTTTCTCAGCACTTCTAGAAATAGGGTCCAGAGTACATACAGTTCTTTGAGGGTCTCTGCACATTCACCACTCATGAGCTGGTTCGATGGTGTCGCACTACCTGCACATCCCATGAAAGGGGAATGTACAGAGAACGTCTAAAAAGAACTCCAGTTACAGGAGACATAGTAGTAGCCATGTTAGTCTGTATCCGCAAAAAGAACAGGAGTACTTGTGGCACCTTAGAGGCTAACAAATTTATTTGAGTATAAGCTTTCGTGGGCTACAGCCCACTTCATCAGATGCATGTAGTCGAAAATACAGTTGGAAGATATATATATATATATATATATATATATATATATATATACACACAGAGAACATGAAACAATGGGTGTTACCATACACGCTATAAGGAGAGTGATCAGTTAAGGTGAGCTATTATCAGCAGGAGAGACAAAGAACTGTTTGTAGTGGTAATGAAAATGGTCCATTTCCAGCCATTGACAAGGAGATGTGAGGAACTGTAGGGGGGGAATAAGCACGGGGAAATAGTTTTACTTTGTGTAATGGCCCATCCACTCTCAGTCTTTATTCAAGCCTAATTTAGTACTCCTGTTCTTTTTGTAGTTACAGGAGAGTAAGAGTCATTTCCCTGCTTGATTATATTGCCAAATTGGAACTGTTTCCCAACAGAGAGATTAAAAAACTCCAGGGATTTTGCTCAGCATTCTCCTTCTGTGAAGATGGAAGAACAAATGGCCTAACAGAATATTGTTTCTGAGCAAAGTTTTGTATTGCTCTGACATCTGGAACCACAGATACTGGAGAATAAGGTAGTTATTGACTGGTAAAATCTTGATAACCAGAAGGCTATAGGGAGGAAAATGACCTTCAGTCTGTAAACAGCGCCACGGAATATTATGATAAGTGTCCTATTCAATTGGATTTTGTCTTCCAAAACTAGCGATAGGCCCTGTAGAGTATGACATTTGTATCAGTTACTGTGTCTCCTTCTGTTCAAACTAAAATCTTGGCCTGTCTTTCTGATATCTCCTTATGGACGTCTAGCAGTCAGCTTAAGCTCAATATGGCTAAAATAGAACTCCTAGCTTTCTCCCCAAGCTCTCTGCACTACCTCCTTTCTTGGTCAATGTGGACAACATCACCAATCCCACTTGTCACTCAGCCCCATAACCTTGGCATCATCTTTGACACAACCTAAATGTGAGGACCTAGAGAGAGGTCTATGTTTAAATCTTATCACTTCTTTGTGCATAACCTGTCTAAGATATCCCTTTCCTATCTATCCACACAGCCAAAACTTTCACCCAGGCCCTTGTCATCTCCTGTCTTGAGTATTGCAACAGTTTTTTCTCTGACCTGGGCAAAAGGTATCTTTTCCCACTCATACCCATTCAGAATGCTGCTGCAAAGATGACACCCTTCTTTTTCCATTCCTTTACTGGCTCCCCCTTTTCTATGGCTATGTCTGTACTATGAGATAGGGGTATACACCTACTTGCCCTAGCTCTCATCGAGTTAGTGCAAGTTAGAGCCCTGTACAGGACTAGTATGGAGCCCTGCAGCAGGAGTGGAATCCTGCGGACCTGCTACCATAATAGTAGGAGGGGTGGGAGTGGATATTGCAGGGTGGGATTAAAAATAGTCCCACACAGGGCTCTAGTGCAAGTATAAATATCTATGCAGTTGCAGTAGCACTGATAGCGGCAAAGGAGGTACCTCTGAGCAATGCCTGGTACAAACTTGCCTGAAACTGGTGCTACCACTGCTACACTGCTATTTTATACCTGCTCCGTATTTACGCTTGATAAGAGCTAGCACAAGTATATGTACGCAAGCAGGGCACTCACAGCCTTACGGTATGTTTACACTATGCTCTATCTCATCCAACACAAGTTACTTGTCTTCACTTTCAGTGCCCTTCATGGCCTATCCCTACCTATCATCTCTCATTCACTATAGAGAGGTTGGCTCTTGCATCTTATTAGCCCATGATGACAGCCTCCATTCCCCATTTGTTACATTTTCAAACTGGCACCTTTGTCCTTTCTCCTGGGCTTTCCTGCATGGGTTGGAAGGAACTCCCTATAAATACCTGCAAACCTCACTGTCTACTTTCAAATCCCTCCTTTAAAACTCTCCTTTGCTGTGATGCCTACAAAAAACTTGACAATGGTTAGAATGCTGGTGTGCTGAGACCAGTGCTGACAATATTGTCTCACTTGTTCCTTCCCATCTTTCTGTCTGCATTCGTTTCTTGTCTTTTATTAAGCTGTAAGCTCTGTGGGACAGGGACCATCTTTCTGTTCTGTGTTAGTACAGCTTCTAGCAAAATGGTCCCTGACCAGTGCTCCCAGGTGCTACAGTAATACAAATTATAAAATAAGGCAAAATCCCTGGATCAAACACCCTAGAACTTTGAAAAAATGTGGATCCACATGTAAATTTTGTGACTGAGGCTCATCTCTTTTAAAAATTGAGTGACATTCCCCATATTAAAAATCTTTAGCTTAGATCTCCTGTTTTAATGCAATCAGATTCTAAAAGTAGGCATTGCTCTGTATTTTCTCTCTTTTCCCACAGGACAATTACCATAATTGGAGCTTTTTATTTAATGAATATGTTCCAAAGCAGCCATCATTCTGAGATTGATGATATAAGGCTTCTCTGACTCTCCCCAGTCTGGCTGGGATAGTATGAATTTGGGGAAAAGTACAGTGAGGAGCAGGATGAATGTGAGGCATTCAGCTTTCCAGTTTTAAAACCCTTATGTTTTTTTTTCTTCAGACAGAAAGCAGAAGGGTCTGAGCATCGCTTATAGTTAAGTGGTTGAAACAACACACGCTCTGGACTTTTTATGAAAGATTGTACAATGTACAAAGGAGATGTTTTGGTCTTCCACCTGAAATGAAGACAGAATTTCACCTTTTTATTAGCCATGATGCAATACTTTAAAAAAAATATAGTGACACACAAGAAGTTATTTTGCTAATGATATTTTAAATTCAGCCATTCCATAGGAAGTCCCCCTGTAAAGAAAAAATACATTCTGACATATCCAAGACCAAATGAAAGCAAAATGACATATCAGTCAAAGTGTAGTGGGGTTGTGGCCTTTTAACAGCAAATATGTGCCCAGGTGTGTATTAGAATAAAGAACAATGTACCTCCTAACAGTGAGGTCTATTAGACAGTGGAGTAATTTCCTAAGAGACATCGTAGGTGCTTTTTGTTGTAGTTGTTTAACACTAGACTGGACAAAACACTGAAGAATATTCTGTAGAGAATAATCACTAACAGCAGAGTGATTGACCAGATGACCCACTAGACTTGTCCATGTCTGATTTCTGTGATTCTTGAACTGGCTCTCAGTGATTTGATAGAACCTTCCATCTGGTGCTATCACCCCTACTGGCAGGGGAAGTAAGCTACAGTGACAAACTGCTTCTTATCTCAACTTACAGTTGATCTAAAAAGTAACAAGTTATAATTTCTTGAAACTTTGTTGGATAATGTATCAAGGGAAAATCATTTAAATGATTTATCATTAGCAGGAAGCAGGCAGCAGTACTGAAGGGAATGTGGGGGTATTTGAATGTGACCAGAATTGTTGTTTGTGAAAGAGATTTGATGCTTAATTGGGGGGGGGGGGGGAATGTACAAAACATTCTTAATAACATTCTGATTAAAAAGGAGCAAACCATTTAAATGAAAGATTAGCAAATGCATGCAGAGTTTAATAGATGAAAACTAGATAGCTAGATACCTGATTCTGTATTTGTCACCTCTATAATTTTTAGGAAATTCAAAATCTGTCCTAGGTGGGAGGTTGGGGGGTAAAGGTATTTGAAATAGCATTGAAAGAAAACAAGCATGGGATATACACTGTAATTTACCAGGAGAGATGTGTTAACTTGATTGAGATCTTCAACAGGTATTTCTAGGACAGGGAATGGAGAAGAGGGAGTGTTCAAATATTATGGCTGTGGGACCCATGAAAGTATTATATAGTTATTTCTAGTCTATACTATTTCCATTCCCTATACTGTTGGCAAGTGTTTGAGGAGCTCTGGCTTGTGGCAAGATGTTCAAGTTGTTTCCTTGGACCTACAGCAGAAAGTATGGATCTAATCACAAGAAACTTGGGAGAGCCAGAAGGAAGTGTGTGACCACCCTTTTCTAGAAGACAATTAAATATATCTCCTCTGGACCTTTGAAAAATAGTCCTTTGCCTTCTTCATGTGCCTTTGCATCCTAGGAAGTCAAAAGACTGTGATGGTGTTTATTAGGCCCAAAGGCCCCCTGCTGGAGGCCTCAGGGTTCTACCACACACATCCCAGGAAAGCAGCAGTGGAGAGGACCTCCAAGTGGCCCAGACTGGCTGCGAGGAAGCAACCAATCATAGGGGCTACTGGAACAGCCAGTCAGATGCCAGGAGGGCTGTATAAAAGGAGCTGCAGAACAGAGCAGTAGTTAGTTTCTGCTTGGAGCTGGAGAAGAAAGTACTATGTGCCTGGCTGGTAGAGCAACATGACCAAAGACAGTCTGCTGGCAGGGATGGGGAAATGAGAGGCTCCTGGCTGGCTTCTAGGACTGAGCCAAAGACCGGGGGAGCAATGAAGTAGCTCCTGGCTGGCTGTAGGGACTGAGCCTTGGGAGGGCCACAGGAAGATAGTGTCTCCAGGGAGGACCCTGGGGATACAGCCCAATACCAGGGCCGGGACTACTTACTGTCTCATACCTGATGTGCAGATGGCTAAGCTGAAGCAAAGAGAAGTGAAGTGACTTGGCTGAGGTCACAGCACTGTGTGTTGTTGCAGACACAGGAAGGGAATGCAGGAGGTCTCACTCCCAAATTCTCAGCTGTAAACATCAGATATGCTCCCATCTCTGGTGTGTGTGTAATTTGATGGTTCACTGTATGTGAAATTCTCTTGAGTAGAGAGGGCAGGAGGTTAGAGTCAGCACCTCAGGACATACCCAAGAACACTTATCAAAAAAGTAAACACCAACCTAGATTCATGGTACTATCTTGCATTTATATAAGCACCCTTCATCTCTGAGTACCTTGAAGTGCTTTACAAACTATTCATATAAATTGCTTTAGCCGCTGTTTATATGCAGCCATAGCTCAATGTAGCAGCTGTTTCATAGTGGACAGCAGCACTGCACAACAACTGAGAGAGAGGACACATCCCCTTGAAATAAAAGGGGGAATTTAAGTAGATAATTGTGGGGGACTTGTAGTAGTTGGACAGTTGGTTACTTTACCTCTGGGTCATCCCTTGTTTGTTCAGTTATTGAAACGGTCACTTCTGATCTAGGACGTGGAATTCTATTTAGAGATACTGTAAATTGTGAGAGTCAAAGTTTTGTTGTTGTCTTCACTGTTTCCAGGATTTCACAATAAGCTGGAATCTCCCATGTGTTGTAGTGCACTCACTAGTGCTAGCCACACCAACTGGTTTCCTACTTTTTGTTGAAACTGAAGTGGCACTTCCACTGAGATGTTCCATGGCTCTGTATTTTACTATTTTCTCTTCATTTTCAAAGGTAGTATAGAAACAATCACATTATTTCCCTAAATGCCATATTAAAGAAAGCATTTTTGACTTTCCTAACATAACCCAGAGATTATAATACTTAGTCCTCTTTGAGTGCAGGGGACTGGACTAGATGACCTCTCGAGGTCCCTTCCCCTTCTATGATTCTATGATTAGGGTCCTTCAAAATTTATTTTGTAATTAACACGTTAGTAATGAAGAAACAGAAGTCATAGCAGAGGAGATTCTATTCCTGAATAATAATATATAAACTGTGTGTGTTTGGATAATGTATTAATATATTGCAGCCTTCACACTTTTTGCTTTTAGTTTTAGAAAAGAAATACATCCGACT
Source organism: Trachemys scripta elegans (assembly GCF_013100865.1). NCBI lineage: Eukaryota > Metazoa > Chordata > Testudines > Emydidae > Trachemys > Trachemys scripta. The sequence goes on along the minus strand of NC_048304.1, from coordinate 65,332,405 downwards.
ACCCTGATGTGTACATGCAATATATTGAGAGCATTCTTCTTGCTTGGATAATATCTTTACTGTAGGATCCCTGGAGTTTTGAGTGGAAGATGAACCTACTGTAACAGCTCTTGCTATTTAACTGTTAGGATTGGCTGGTGATTTATCAAAATGTTATAAGTACTTTTCATTATAGAAAATCCCTAAAGCTTTGGACTCCTAGGCCCAGCACAGCACTGTGAAACCAAGCACAATGTGACTTAAGTCAATGGAGATGCAACTGCTTACACCAGCAGTGAGTTTAGCACACAGATTCCTATTTACCCTGGTAACTTACTAGAAGTGTGGGACTGCAATGAAGGGTTTTACAAGCACCAAAGGCATTTTGAATGCAATAGAGGTCTCCAAGCAGTTTGAAGTGATCTTCTTAGTGGATGCGCAACATACCTCAGATGGCACATGACAGAATTCATCACCAAATTTGGTCCATTGGTTGGATCTAGAGGGTGGGCATGGGGATAGAAAAAATGTTCAGGCATCTGGCTGCAGCACAGTGGGAAATTCTGTGGCATTTTGGAAAAATGCCAAATACCATTGCCAGAGATTAACTAGCAGAATCCATTCTGTCCTGATTGAGATCTAAGAATTGTTGCCTGAGGTTGCATGTGACCCTGCATCAGTTTTCACTTGGTTCCCAAGGTTATCCACAATGATACGAGCTAAAAACATAACTTTTTAAGAAAAAAAATCTAAGCTCAGCTTCTGGAGCGCAATTCTACAGCAAGAGATAGTTCCAGGAAGTCATGGAATGCAAAGTGCCTTGATTGTAGAGGATGAAATAGCAAAGGGATTCCAATCTAATGGTGCCATTAGGGCAAACTTGCACCCTAAGTTAAACTCAGAAGTGTTCATTTAGTCTACTCTGGAACAGCTCTAGCAATGATCCAACAAGCTTCCTCTTCCAAAGTATTTTATTGTCTAAAATTGATCTTATTATGATATTGGGCCAGATCATAGAGCTACTCTGGTTTGCAATGGCCAAGGATCTGCACCATTGTTTGCTGATGTTTAACCTAAAACTATGGTATAGACACAAATACCTGTCAGAACTGCAGCTGTGTGCCAATGGATCCCTATGACCATCATGAAAACTCAAGGTTGATATGCAGTGTGAGGTACTGTTTGTTTTCTGTAGTGCTGGGCAGTCAGGGAAATTGTTGCCTGGCTAAAGCTTAAATAACTTCCCAACCAGAAAATATATTGTAGTATCATTTATTTACCTTGGTCTAAATCTTCAAAGACTTTATGTAGTTTATCTACATTTTTACCACACCAAAAAAAGAGAGCTGTGATTTGAAAAGAAAGGTTGATGATACTAAACCCGTCACTCTATTGGGATTTAACAGTATCTATTTCCGTGGAACGTTGGTGATTTAAAATGATGCAACTGACACATGGGGGAATGGCATGTGATTTTTTTTTTCTCCTCCATTCACTGGGGTACATTTGGCAGCAAAAAAAAGTTTAAATGACTACTTTGCACTTAAATCCTTCCTCTCTCCTCCCTGGAGTAATCCATAGGAGCCACTCCCCTCACTGTAAATAAAAAAAGAAGCAGTTGGTAAATAAACATAAAACCCTCAAAATGTGTAGATAAGGGGGTTGTTTTCCTCTGTGTGGGCTTTATCAAGCATTCCATACTGGCGTCAGTAGGTCTAAGTAAGGAGTGTTGAATAGGATCAATGAGTGCAATTAAGTTGCAGTCACAGGAATTATATGTGCATTAAAAATAGAATATACCTCTAAAAATGTCTGTCTAGCTTTCCATGTACTGGATTAGAGCAGTGCAAATATTGAAGCTACTTAAAGTTGGCTTCCATTAAATATGATACTTAATGAGTTCAAAAATGCTGAGCAGCATGTTTTGTAGAAAGCATGTTGAGACCATTGCTGTTTACTTCGTACAGATACCTTTCATAAGTGTTTGTGGCGTTTGTATTAGATGGAGGTTGTAGCTTAGTATGAAACTTGATTACTCGTTTAATCCTCTGCAGGTAATGCTTTTAACTGTAGCTCTTTAAGTGGCTTGTCTACTCTCAAGATATTTAGGTCAAGGTTTAGAATTGCCACAAAGACACTGCGACTTTCAGTTGAAAAAGCTATTCACAGTTGAAGTGAGAGATCATTAATGACAGCAGTAAATTTGATTTTAAAGGAACACCGTCAAGATAAGCATCATCATATGCTTTAAAAAGAGAGACAGTGATACCTTATATTATTAAAGATGAAAGACATTATAAAATCTACTATGAAGTTTTCATCATTTATAAAGTAAGTTTACTTCTTGTAATTCATCTGTAGGACAGTGGAAGTAAGCTGTTCATTTTCCACCTTCCCTTTCTCTTCAATTTCAGTTGTTTCTTATGTCTTAAACACTACCACATTGCTTGAAACCTGAACACAAAATTATAAAGTATAATAACATTTTTTTTATTGAAATAAAAAAAAAACAATTATGTCTTATCATACCAAGTTTTGAAAATGCTCCTTCTCGTGTTGCTTAAATTTTTGTTTAAAAATAACCATCTCCTTTTAAAGATTTTGCATTGAACGGGTGACTAATCTGTGTGAACCAATTGAATGTATCAAGTATCAGGGGGTAGCCGTGATAGTCTGTATCTACAAAAACAACAAGGAGTCTGGTGGCACCTTAAAGACTAACAGATTTATTTGGAAGAAGTGAGGTTTTTACCCATGAAAGCTTATGCCCAAATAAATTGAATGTATCATTTGTTCTGATTTTTCTGGCCACTTTGGGGGGAATCTGATAGTTTGGTAGTTTTCGCCTTTGTGTACCTCATAGAAGAGAGAGAGACCTACTGAAATCTGGAATGAGATCCTTCAGCATTAAGTTGATGCCAATTTTAATTATGATCTCTGAACTCTTTGTAATACTTAAATCAAAATTCACCAGAAACACACTTTGTTGTAACTTATACAAAAATATCTGTGCTTGTGTAATTTTTAAAATCAGCCAATAAATCCATGCTTTATGTTGAGCGCTTTGAGATGGTAGAGTGAGAGACACTATGTAAGAACGTGATGATATTATAGTCTCTTCTCCCTTTGTCCAAGACCTCTCCAATGGTTGGGGCTGCTTTGGAGTTTATTAAATGAGTAATACATATTGTCCAATGGCTGCAAATTAAGACCATCCTATTTTGGCCTCTATTTTTCTAACTCTTCTTCAAGAATTAAAAATAAATAGACTATCAACCTGAAAGTATTGCGATATCAATGAAATTTAAATGACTTTTTGTGAAATTCAGTACCAGTTCAGTGGGGGTTTATGTTGAGTATCCCTGTTGGCATCTTGAATTTGTAACTTTAATTTTGCAGCGAGTAGAAAGTTAACACTTTGTAATAAGTGGGAAATATTATTGCTACATTTCCTCTGGTACGCACTATGATCATACTAATCATGATATTTTTGTAGACATTTACACTATATGGGAATTCTAACAACAATTAATATTACTTTATACTGTAATATGCTACATACCAAGTTAATTAGTCACACTAGAAGTTGTTTTGTGATTCTTTAGCAGCCGAAGCTGTTTACGTGATGTTTGTTTTTGTTTTAATATATTATGGATGGGTGAATTTATTTTGCCGAGTTTTGAATTCACTCAAATGTTGTGGGTTCAGAAGTCTGCCTCAAACATTAATATCTTAGAATTCTATTTAGGAGGCGCTGGAATGGGGATTTGAGGTAGAGAGAAAAGTTCAGTGATAAATATAGTAGAGAGTAGGCAGAAGAGAAAACAAATACGAGACTGTGACCAAAAGAACAGAGAAAGGAAGAGAGATTCCAATTTAAAATGAATACAGTGTCTACACTGTATATTGTCTAGACACTAGAGGGAACCAGTTGTACTAGTTACATTACAGGGATTCTTTCCCTTCCAAAAGTTTTCCACAAACTAGAAAAACATAGTTTTAATTGAATCACCAAGAACAAAAATGCAAAAAATGTGGTTGTTAGTTACAAGGGGTGAAAAAGACTTGTAAACATAGAAAACCGTTTGAGTTTAGGCCTAGGTGTTCTGTGTGAGTTTACAATTTTTGAATAAATTGCAAATTTCTGGATAAGAGGAGGGTTTTTTTGTTTTGCTTTATTTTTGAGGGAGGGCTCTTTACATTTATTTTTCTAATGTGTTTGTGAATGAGGATAGATTAGAGCTCTGGGAGCTGAGCAAAGAATATAAGAAGTGTAACACTGCCAGCTTCTCCACACAGCTGCTGCCAGAATATAGGAGAGACTACCTCCAATAGTGAAAGGTTACTTCAACCTCCATACTCCTACAGAACTTCCATATGAGAAGCGATAGGTTACATATCACAGTTAGAAGTTCTGCAATTTCATATTTCAGTTCCTTCCTAACTCTTGAGTGAATACAATCTGGTTCTGGTGACTTATTATGGTTCACTTTATCAATTTGTTCCAAAACCACCTCTACTGGGACAGTTCCTCACATTTGTCACCTAAAAAGAATGGCTCAGAAGTGGGAATCCCTCTCACATTCTCTGCAGTGAAGACTGAGGCAAATAATTCATTTAGCTTCTTTGCAATGGTCTTGTCTTCCTTGAATGGTTGTATAGCACCCTGATCATCTAGTGTCCCCACTGATTGTTTGGCCACCTTCCTGCTTCTGATATACCGGTACTTTAAAAAAAAATCTGCTGGATGATTATTATTTTTTTTTTTTTGGTTGGTCTTTTGCTAGTTGCTCTTTGAATTCTTTTTTGGCCTGCCTAATTAGACTCTGGCGAATCAAGTGCAAAAGTACATGTTGCTTTCTATTTTCCTTAGTAGGATTTGACTTCCAATTTTTAAAAGATCTCTCATTTTCTCTAACTGCCTCTTTTGCTTTGCTGTTTAGACATGGTGGGTTTTTTTGTTGCCCTTACTATTTTTTGTATTTGTGGTCTACATTTACTTTGAGCCTCTATTATGGTGTTTTAAAAAAGGGTTTCCATGCAGCTAGCAGGCATTTCATTCTTGTGATCATTCCTTTTAATTTCCATTTAATTAGTCTCCTCATTTTTGTGTAATTCCCCTTTTTGAACTTAAATGCTACTGTGGTGAGTTTCATTGGTATTTCCTCCCCCCTACTCCCAAAGGATGTTAATATAATAGTCACTATTACCAAGTGGTTCAGCTATATTCACCTTTTGGAGCAGATCCTATGCTCCACTTAGCAAGAATTGCTCCCCACCCCCCGTCCCCGTCCCCTCCTTGAGGGCTCCAGGACTAGCTGCATCCTATTCTGCATTTTCTCTGCATCCCAATCAATATGGGGATAGTTGAAATCCTCCATTATTATTACTGGGATTCCATTTTTGTAGCCTTTCTGATCTCCTTGAGTGTTTCACAACCACTGTTACCATCCTGAACATTTGGTCGGTAGTATATTCCTACTGCTATAGTCTTATTATTCAAGCATGGAATTTCAAAAGGACTGTAAAGTGAAGAGAAGCAACTCTGATTCATCCTGTTTGAGAGTGCAACAATATTACTGTATGAAAGGATTCCTTATTGAGTGCACATGCTTATCAATATATTATTAAATTTTCAGAGTTTTTAAAAGGTATTTTGTTTTACAGAAAGTGACATTTAAAAACTAATAAAATAAGCTCTTCTCCCTTGTTAGTACACTGTAACATATTACTGTCTATTATTACTGCTGCATCTGGCTACACACACACACACACACACTTAAACAAGTCAATGGAATGTTCATCTGATTGGTGGAACATTTGAAGATACAGAAAATACTGTTGTTTTCATCAGTCAAATATGCAAATTGAAGTATAAGGGATCTCAGTGAGGTTTAGACATCCTCTGTGATAGTAGATGAAGCCAGAAGTTCTTCCAGCTTTTGTTTGTTTGCAACATTTATAATGAAATTGTGTTATTTTGTGCTACAGTGAAACATAATATTTACCCAGTTAAATTATAAGGCTGTCCCAATGTATAACAGCATGAAATAGCAGCTCACTGATCCATATTCTATTGACCCAATCCTGTCATCTTAAAGAAGTCAAAACTTTCCATTGAAGCCAATGTATTATGTCACATGGTTATTTGTCAGTGGAGACTCTGCTTGCACTGACTGCAGGATCAAGTCTTATGTCTTCTGCTTCTGGTGCCAGTATCTATGTATTTCTTTCTTCCAAGTCTAGTGACATCATTGCCATGTGTCAGGAGCCAGTTGAGATCAAAGCCATCCAGAGAGGGATATCTGTTTGTTTAAACTGGCAGGGAATGGCTGATTGATATCTGGCTATCATTTTTTTCCACTGTTATACAGGTTTATTTACTGGTCTTATGGTAAATGCTTGTCAGACCTGCTATTCAAGACATACCTTTGTGGGATATGCCAGAATAGTAGTTGATCATGCCAAATGCCAGATGTTATTAGGAATACACCTCTCCATGTGTTTTCTCCAAACCTAGAGTCCTGTACAAAAGAATATAGTTATCCCTGAGGGGGATAGAGCATATACAATAAACTGCTTGGTTAAAAATAATAGAGTTTTGTCTCAGAAGTTTCAGAGTAACAGCCGTGTTAGTCCGAAAAAGTGGGCTGTAGTCCACGAAAGCTTATGCTCTAATAAATTTGTTAGTCTCTAAGGTGCCACAAGTACTCCTGTTCTTCTTTTTGTCTCAGAAGTGTAAATCCAGCATGGTCTGAAATGTCCTGTGAAACTAGTATTTGTCTTCAAAGGCCTTTGGATCAGGCCTTCATTACAGCTGTTAACTTTAAGAATTGGGATATTTTTGGCAGTTTTTTTGGGGGGGGGAGGTGTATTTTGGGGGTGAATATTAACATCTGTATTCAATCCAAGCAGAATGCCTGAAACTATACTGTACAATGTACAATTCAGATTGCCCGCACGCTCCGACCCCTGTGTTCTTCATTAGTGACTTCATTTTTTTTTTTACTTCATATGCTTGCTTGGGCTGTCGGTTCTGTAACTAGTTCAGCTGTCCCGCTCTCTGCTGAGTAGGTATGAGCTTAGACAAGTGAATGACAAGGAAGCACTGCCTCTGAAAGGTCATTTTGACATGGTTGGTGACATGGACCAGTGGCAAGGAACTGGCAGCTGGAATTTTAGTGACTTTTAGAATCATCTAAAACTTTGAAGATCTCTTAGGCAGAGATAAAGGAGTGCATATGTGTATGAGCACGAGTTGGTGTGGAATGCAGGTCTGGAGAAGGAGGATGAAAGAGAATGAAAGAAAAGACGACCAGATGGTGACAGGAAAGTGGTCAGTGGAAGAGGAAATGGAAACAGGCTGCCCTCCCTCTTCCTAGTTTTTGAGAGCAAAATTTAAGCCCCTGAGTGTTAATCACATCTGTTGTTAAATGCTGGAGAGGGCCATTATGTGCAAAATATATCAAAGAATGGCATTTTCCAGCTTAGAGCAAAAAATTGTACTACTTGCTTCTAAGGTTTGGTGAGGGATGATATGAGGAAGATCATGTGCCTATGTGTGTTGCCTAACTGTTAGATACCAGTTGTGAGGCACTTTATCATGTAAACTATGTATTTGAGAAACAAATAAAGTTTTCTTAGATAATCCCTTTCGATACAAGGTGGCAGATCAGTCAGTGAATTTATCAGACAACTGAACAACACACACACAGCTTGGATGCGATATCATTCACATCATGGAAAGTGATCATTTCACTGCATTATGCAATAATTGCCTTGCTATGCTGTGTTACCATATTTGAGTTCTGGACAATGAGCACAATTTGTTAATGTGCTCCCTGGTTTGTTCTCTATTAGTGAGAATGTTTGGAGGGTTTTTTATTCCCCATCCCCAACAGTTTCTTCCAAGTGTTTTCTTTTGGAACAAAGAAGTAAACATTTTAAAAAGGTGATTCTTAATGAGCGCCTTTGCAAAATGGAAACTTTCAGAAGAAGAGGTCTCTTTGCTAGTTACTAAACCAGCCTGCCCCTTGAGAGGAAGATGTATTTCCAGGTGGATAATGTTCAAGTTCAATAAGCAGCTGCACACAGAAATGGACTTGAGCCTGTAAAAGAGAAGTTACAGAGTGATGGAAATTGATGGTCTGTTTTTCTTGTGATATCTGAGGAGGATGTAATAATGCATGACAAAAATAAACAGTAGCATCCATTAGGCTGCAGAATTCATCTATGAATACACACTCCAGTGAAAATAGTATTTTGTTGTGGGTGACACCATTAGGTGTGTCTGTCTGTCTTACCTTTTGTAAATGTGGGAAAATTTTGTAGATACAATATTGGCTAATACTTGGAAACAGCAACCTGCAACAGAAAGGCCACTGAAGTAGCACATTATATAAGAAATGTCTTGTGTCACTTAATGTCTATACATTTTTCTATAACACCTATGCCAAAATTTTCAGACTTGGGAGGCTAAAGCTAAGTTTCAAAATCCATACTGAGATACCCAACTATGTTCAGTGGTGTTGAGTACCCACAACTCCCATTCATTTCACCCATCCAAGTTTGAAACTTTTTGCTTTGTTGTATCTGCTGTATATTTATTGTTGTGTAATTACACCACTAACAATTTAGTAGGCCTTTGCAATTTGTAACACTAAGCCTGCTTGCCTAAAGGTGCCAATGAAAACATTTTTAACACCATATAATTCAACAAGAAGAATAAAGGGTCTGATTAACAAATTCATTGTTGGTTGATCGATAATGGGTGAATGAGGTTGCTTGTGTTGTAAAAATTTGAGTACATGTATTATATTAAACTAGGGTCCTATAAAACTGTGATGAAAGTAGTCCTCTGGCTTATGCTTAATACATTTTTATTGCAGACATGTTTAGAAGGCTCACTAGCACATGCCGTCACATTACTGATCATTAAAACTAGAGAACTTTAAGTTGACATAGTCTCGGCAAATAAGTTACTAAAATTAGAGGCACGTGAGTTTCTGATTCAAAATCAGAGGCTTTTTTGCAAGAAAAAAATATAAGCGAGTTTCTATAGGAGAGGATTTAGTAAAGGGGATACTCTATATCCTAGTAAAAAGGAGAGGACGTAAGTTGCTAAAGTACAGGTAAGAACTGAAGAGAAACAGTCAAATGAAAAGGAGTCCCATTCAACTGCATCATATAAAGGCAGACAACTAAATATTGACACATTTCATAAGTCTTATACACAAATGCTAGAAGTCAAAATACTAAGATGGGTGAACTTGAGTGCCTGGTATTAAATGAGGATATTGATATAATAGATATCACCGAAATTTGGTAGAATGATTATAATCAATGGGACACGGTAATACCAGAGTATGAAATGTATAGGAATAACAGAATAGGTCCCGCTGGTGGGGGAGTGGCATTATATGTGAAAGAAAGCATACAGTCAAATAAAGTCAAAATCTTAAATGAATCAAACTATACCATAGAATATCTGTGGATTGAAATTCCATGCTTGAATAATAAGAGTATAGCAGAAGGAATACATTGTGTGTGTGTGTGTGTGTGTATGTGTGTGTGTACACAGATCCTGACCAGAATGGTGATTGCAAAATGCTCAGAGAGATTAGACAGGTTACAAAAGCAGAAAACCCAATAATAATAATGGGGGATTTCAACTATTCCCATATTGACTGGGTACATGTCATCTCCAGATAGGATACAGAGATGAAAATTTCTAGACACCATTAATGCCTGCTTTGCAGAGCAGCTAGTCTTGGAACCCTCAAGGGGAGAGGTAATTCTTGATTTAGTCTTAAATGGATCACAGGATCCAGTCCAAGAGGTGAATGTATCTGAAACTCCTTGCTAATGGTGACCATAATGTAATTACACTTAACATCCTTGTAGGGAGAAAAGTACCAAAGAAATCCACCACAGTAGCATTTAACTTCAAAAAGGGGAATTACACAAAAATAAGGAAGCTAGTTATACTGAAATAAAAAGGAATAGTCAGGAGAGTGAAATGCCTGCAAGCTGCTTAGAAACTATTTTAAAACACCATAATAAAGGCTGAAAGTAAATGTATACCCCAAATAATAATAATAATAGAAAGCAGTAAGAGGACCTAAAAATTCCACAATGGCTAAACAACAGAGTAAAAGAGGTTGCTAGAGGCAAAAAGGAAACCTATTAAAAACTGGACGTCAAATCCTATTGGGGAGAATAGAAAGGAGCATAAACCCTGGCAAATAAAGTGTAAGGCTACGTGTACACTAAAAACCTTATACTGGCACAGCTGTACTGCTGAAATTGCGCCACTATAAGGTCTCTGGAGTAGCCACTCTATGCTGATGGAAGAGAGCTCTCCCGCCAGCATAATTAAACCACCCACAACGACATAGCACTGTCTACACCGGTGCTTTTGTTGGTGAAACTATAGTAAAGAACAGAATTATCAGACACATAGATGAACATGATTTGTTGGCGAATTGTCAACACAGCTTTTGTAAAGGGAAATCATATAAAATATCCTCTTTACTTGGCTGAATTAAATGAAAATTGCAAAGAACTAGAAAATAATCATAAAGCTAAAGAAATTATCACATTTAAACTCAAATATGGGCCCTGTGTAAACTTAAATGCATTTGTACCTTTAATTCATTCTGTCATTGAAGGTATATATTGCTTTGCTCAGTGTCTCATTATTAAGAACATAAGAACGGCCATACTGTGGTCAGACCAAAGGTCCATCTAGCCTAGTATCCTGTCTACTGACAGTGGCCAATGCCAGGTGCCCCAGAGGGAGTGAACCTAACAGGTAATGATCAAGTGATCTCTCTCCTGCCATCCATTTCCACCCTCTGACAAACAGAGGTTAGGGACACCATTCCTTACCCATCCTGGCTAATAGCCATTAACGGACTTAACCTCCATGAATTTATCCAGTTCTCTTTTAAACACTGTTATAGTCCTAGCCTTCACAACCTCCTCAGGCAAGGAGTTCCACAAGTTGACTGTGCGCTGTGTGAAGAAGAACTTCCTTTTATTTGTTTTAAATCTGCTGCCTCATCTTCTTCCACATCACTCATGATTTTATATACCTCTATCATATCCCCCCTTAGTCTCCTCTTTTCCAAGCTGAAAAGTCCTAGCCTCTTTAATCTCTCCTCATATGGGACCTGTTCCAAACCCCTAATCATTTTATTTGCCCTTCTCTGAACCTTTTCTAGTGCCAGTATATCTTTTTTGAGATGAGGAGACCACTTCTGTATGCAGTATTCAAGATGTGGGCATACCATCGATTTATATAAGGGCAATAATATATTCTCCGTCTTATTCTCTATCTCCTTTTTAATGATTCCTAACATCCTGTTTGCTTTTTTGACTGCCTCTGCACACTGCATGGACGTCTTCAGAGAACTATCCACGATGACTCCAAGATCTTTCCTGATTAGTTGTAGCTAAATTAGCACCCATCATATTGTATGTATAGTTGGGGTTATTTTTTCCAATGTGCATTACTTTACATTTATCCACATTAAATTTCATTTGCCATTTTGTTGCTCAATCACTTAGTTTTGTGAGATTTTTTGAAGTTCTTCACAGTCTGCTTTGGTCTTAACTATCTTGAGCAGTTTAGTATCATCTGCAAACTTTGCCACCTCACTGTTTACCCCTTTCTTCAAATCATTTATGAATAAATTGAATAGGATTGGTCCTAGAACTGACCCTTGGGGAACACCACTAGTTACCCCTCTCCATTCTGAAAATTTACCATTTATTCCTACCCTTTGTTCCCTGTCTTTTAACCAGCTCTTAATCCATGAAAGGACCTTCCCTTTTATCCCATGACAACTTAATTTACATAAGAGCCTTTGGTGAGGGAGCTTGTCAAAGGCTTTCTGGAAATCTAAGTACACTATGTCCACTGGATTCCCCTTGTCCACATGTTTGTTGACCCCTTCAAAAAACTCTAATAGATTAGTAAGACATGATTTCCCTTTACAGAAACCATGTTGACTTTTGCCCAACAATTTGTTCTTCTAGGTGTCTGACAATTTTATTCTTTACTATTGTTTCAACTAATTTCCCCGGTACTGACGTTAGACTTACTGGTCTGTAATTGCCGGGATCACCTCTAGAGCCTTTTTAAAATATTGGCGTTACATTAGCTATCTTCCAGTTATTGGGTACAGAAGCCGATTTAAAGGACAGGTTACAACCCTAGTTAATAGTTCCGCAACTTCACATTTGAGTTCATTCAGAACTCTTGGGTGAATGCCATCTGGTCCTGGTGACTTGTTACTGTTAAGTTTATTAATTAATTCCAAAACCTCCTCTAGTGACACTTCAATCTGTGACAGTTCCTCAGATTTGTCACCTACAAAAGCCGGCTCAGGTTTGGGAATCTCCGTAACATCCTCAGCCGTGAAGACTGAAGCAAAGAATTCGTTTAGTTTCTCCACAATGACTTTATCGTCTTTAAGCGCTCCTTTGTATCTCGATCATCCAGGGGCCCACTGGTTGTTCAGCAGGCTTCCTGCTTCTGATGTACTTAAAAAACATTTTGTTATTACCTTTTGAGTTTTTGGTTAGCCATTCTTCAAACTCCTCTTTGGCTTTTCTTATTACTTTTTTACACTTAATTTGGCAGTGTTTATGCTCCTTTCTATTTACCTCACTAGGTTTTGACTTCCACTATTTAAAAGATGCCTTTTTATCTCTCACTGCTTCTTTTACATGGTTGTTAAGCCACGGTGGCTCTTTTTTAGTTCTTTTACTGCGTTTCTTAATTTGGGGTATGCATTTAAGTTGGGCCTCTATTATGGTGTCGTTACAAAGCGTCCATGCAGCTTGCAGGGATTTCACTTTAGTCACTGTACCTCTTAATTTCTGTTTAACTAATCCCCTCATTTTTGCATATTCATGCTCCTGCTATTCATAATGCTACTCCCACACTTGTTGTTTGATGTCCATTTAATATAACATCTCCTGAATTATTTAGAATGCAAACACCTGGATTAAATACACCAGAGACAGCTCAGTCGAGAATGAAGTGACTCGTGATGGGGCTTGCACCAGTTCCCTTCAAAAATTGTTCCACAGTCTAAGAGGTGTCAATAATATTAAACCTCAATTTTCCTTTGCTCACTTTTTTCTGTCATTTTTATAGAATCATATGGTTAGAAGGAACCACAAGGGTCATCTAGTCTAACCTCCTGCCATGATGCAGGATGTGTTGAATCTAAACTATCCAAGACAGATGACTCTCCAACCTTCTTTGAAAACATCCAGTGAAGTAGCTTCCACTATCTCCCTAGGCAGGCTGTTCCATTGTCCTTCTGTTCTTACAGTTAGGAAGTATTTCCTGAGATTTAATCTCAAGCTGCTATGCTGTAGTTTGAACCCATTGCCTCTTGTTCTGCCCTCTGTGGTAAGAAAGAACAACTTTTCTCCATCTTTTTAATGGCAGCCTTTCAAGTATTTGAAGACCGCTATCATGTCCCCCCCTTAATCTCCTCTTTTCCAAACTAAACATACCCAGTTCCTTCAGCCTTTACTCATATGGCTTGCATTCCATTCCTTTGATCATCTTTGTCACTTGCCTCTGGATCCTTTCCAATTTCTCTACATCCTTTCTATACATTGGTGACAAAAATTGGACACACTTCTCCAGCTCAGGCCTAACCAGTGCCCAATAGAGTGGTACTATCACCTCCTGTGACTTGCATGCTATGCCACTGTTAATGCAATGGAGAATTGCATTTCCCTTCTACCCCCCCCCTTTGCAACAGCATCACATTGTTGACTCATGTTGAGGTTGTGATCCTTCAAAACTCCCAGATCCTTCTTAGCAGTACTGCTACCAAGCCAGTTATTCCCCATTCTATATTTGTGTATTTGGTTTTTCTTCCCTGATTGTAGCACCTTACATTTGTCTTTGTTGCATTTCATTTTGTTGTCTATAGCCCAGCTCTCCAATTTATCAAGATCCCTTTGAATTTTAGCTCTAGCCTCCAAAATGCTCATATCCCCCTTCCCCAATTTTGTGTCATCTGCAGATTTGATCAATATGCTCTCTATTCCTACATCCAAGTAATTAATTAAGATGTTAAATAATGCAAGACTGAAAACAAACCTGTAGAACCCCACTTGAAACATCTTTCCAATCTGACATCATTCCATTAATAGCTACTCTTTTTTGTGGTTGTTTAATCAATTATGTATCCACTTAGTGATAGTTCCGCCAAACCTGTATTTCTCCAGCTTACTTACAAGAATGTCATGTGGAACTGCATCAAAAGCCTTGCTAAAGTTCAGGTATATTATTTCCACCACGTTCCCATACCCACCTAGTTATCCTATCCAAGAAGGAAATCAAGCTGGTTTGGCATGATTTGTTCTTAGGAAATCCATGCTGGCTGCTGCCCTTCAGTTTGTGAATACCTGGGGGATGAATGCTTTATACATTGCTCTAGTAGCTTCCCAGGTATCGGGAGCAGGCTGATTGGTCTATAATTTCCTGGCTCCTCATTTTTTTTTCCTTTTTAAAGATGGGCACTACATTAGCCCTTCTCCAGTCTTTTAGGACCTCTCCTATCATCCAGGTCATCCATAACTATTCTTAGTTATACTTTATTATAACTTTATACACATGCTTTGCAACAGCTGGAACAAATTCCTTTTCCCAAGGAGCCCAATGTTGTGAAGTGCTGTGCACCCTAAGTTCCCACTGAAGTCAGTGTAAGTTTAGGATTACCACCTTCTGTATGTATACAGATAAAGGACAGAGCATAGAGGGTGGATGCTGTTATACTGTGTTGGGTCACCCTAAAAGTTCACTCGCCGCCCCCAAGTGAGGAAATGAAAAATGAAAAATGGAAACCATCTAAAGCTATGACAGTACAACTTCACTAACCCAGAAACCTTAGTTCTCACACTAGAACCCCTGTGGTTTTCCTGCTTCTTGGCAAACATATAATGGCAGGTGGTGTTGTGAGGCCTTATATTAATATGGATTCTCTACATATGCAAAATAAAGAATCCTTACTGGTATATTGTAAATAGTTTAATAAATAATTCTGTTCTTGCTTATACCTGTTGTACAACAGTGTAACTGCATTTACTTTTGTGGAATTTCTTTTAGGCTGAGCAGCAGAGTAAAGCCAAATGAGCAGAGGGTATTTTGTAATGCATTGACCCTATTTTGTCCAATAATATTTGTTGACTTTCTTGTTAATTGCAAAATTTAGTCACATGCATAGTAGGCCTCCAGGTCCTTATGTATGAAAGCGAGTCTGCTGTATTTGAAATTCAGTTACTGGGGTATGTGATTGAGGTCTCCAAGCAGCCCTGTGTGTGACCTTAGGGAGTCAAATTAACTGCAATTTGTCTTTGTTCACCCGTCTAGAAAATGGGTACCTGATGTCAATCTCACAGGGATTGTCTGTGAGGGTTAATTAATCAGATGTACAAAGTACTTTGAGATGGCTGGATGAGAGCTGAGGTGCGTTTTTATCATCCTCAGCATTTTGGCTGGCTTTATTCTCTTTGATTGGAAAGCAGACATTTCTTTTTAGATACACTTATACACTATCCATGGAGCACGTGTAATGGCCCAGAAAGAGCCAGTATTACCAATACTGCACATTCTAATAGCATTTAATCTCATTTTGTAAAATAACGAATGCTCACTGAATATTGCTTTCAGTGGTTGACTGGAATTCTTCCCCTCTTCAGAAATCCCACACAGTTCCTTTCCCCCCCTCATATATGGTGCTACGTGAAACAAACTTTATTTTAAAAAAGCCTAACCCCAAACACACAAGCCTCACAATTGGCCAAGTAATATGATTTTTACCACTTCTTAGTAAAAGAGACAACTATTTATCTAGTGCATTATCCTGAAATCATTGCTGTCTTATTTTAATTTACTACGTAGCAAATAGAGTTGAGTTAAGCAGCCTACGTTTTAATGTGTAATGCATTGCACTATTTTTTGGCAGTTTTGCTGCCATTTGCGTCAGTGAAATAGAGTCCTATATAATTTGCTAGCCTCAGCACTCTGCCAGTGCTTGTTTTATTTGGCAATAAATTAAGACAGTTCATTGCCAAAAAATAGATAAATGAATAGACCTGACAGCAATGAATCAGGGAAATGACTGCTTCTTATAAACATATTTTACATGATATTCCAATAGTTACTGGCTGGTCTTTATCATCTAACTTCATGTCAAATCAAATGCCTTTAGGCCAAAGTCATAGTTCACTTAGAAGCACTGGAAGTGATTCTCTGGCACTGAAGGTTCTCAGCACCCAAACACTACAATCTAATGTGCTTTGTTAGCACCTAGCTACAGTCCTCTGCATTGATGAGCCCGTTTTTTAACTTGAGCATGTAACAACAGAGAGCCCAATTCCCTGTACCAGTCCAGCCCCTGTGCACCGCTCATGATGTAAAGGAACCAGAAGTGGATTTGTTCAGTTGGGAATTCCCTTGTTATAAGAGAAATCCCCAGGTGGTGCAGAGCTTCCAATAGTGGCTTTTGCCACCCCTTCATGCAGTCTGAGTATAGGTATGGCTGCGGGAAGGGGGCAGGACCAGAGTGCTTGGGGCTGTGGGCAGCTCAGTGTAAGTAAGACCCATAAGGCTGCTATAACTTATGCCAGGGCCCAAACCTACCAACAGTTACAGCAAGAATCTGGGGTCTGTAAAGGGTATAAGGGCCATTTTCTCTCCCACCTCAGATCTTGCTTTGTCAGACTTGAGAATCAGGTTCAATATTTCTAGGGTCTTTCTTTCCATATAGAGAAGTTCACCCTGTACTCCCAATATTGTAGGGAACACATGCCTCTCTTGACTATTTACTCTTCTTGGATCCTAGACTGTGTAATTGTGGAGTGTTCTTTCATGTAACTAGTATCAAACTTGACATTCACCAGCAGTGAGAAACATCTACTCGGGAAGGTAGGATTTTCATGGTGGATCAGACTTTAACATCTGAAAAAAACAAGTTCCACATCCAAACATTGCAGATTAATTTGGCTTGATCTAAAGTTTTGTAATAAAAGAAACTGTACAGAGCTTAATTCTCCTTTCTCATTCTCAGCTGTAACTTTCCATTGACTTCAGTGGGAGCTATGCCTGTGCATCCAGAAGTAGAATAGGTCTGATTATCATTGAGGCAATGCAACGTTTTCAAATCCAGTATAAAGCAAATTAATTCTGCCAGTTTAGCAAATTAGGGAACTGCAGCATTAGGCCCAGAGTCAGGAAATTCAAGGCCCAATGTAGCTTCATTGTCTCAAAATTGTTCTATGCAACTGTGTGAGGCCCTGAAGCAGGCATCCCCAAATAAGGTCAGGCAGGTGTTCCATTCTAGGCCAAAAATACAAATTATTTGAATTAAGCTGAAATCTTTCACATGCCCACAATGTATAGTCCTCAGCTACCCCTTAATTAAATATGCAGCCAGACCTGCCTACTGGTACTGAGCTTACCTGGCAAAGAGGTACCTGCTTGCTCCCCATAGGCCTTAGGCACAGATCGTTATGAAAGTCAGCTTCATAGTAGCTTTCAACACTTGCCAAGTGAAAAAGGTGCCTTGCTAAATGGTGATAAATAGTAAACTGCAGATGCAGTATTGAATGAAACATAGAAATAAAAGTTATGAATCTATTCTTCTATCAGATTTGGTATGTATTGAATCTTCCCTGCTTGTCCTGTATCCTGTCAAGGATAAAACAATTATTTTTTTTTAAATTGCCATTTGACCAATTTATCTTGAAATGTTTTTTTTTGTTTGTTTGTTTTAATCCACACCTTTTTTGTGTGTGGTAATCTACTTGTTTCATTGTTTTTCTTTAACCTTTAATGAAAGCATGGTATTGTCAGTTATACAGAGTATATAATATGAAGAAATGTGCATTTGGATAAGGATATGTTTTAGATTTTGTTTCCTGTAAAGGTCAACAGTATGGTAGACTTTACAGCTTTCATAATTCTCTTGTCCCTTGTTATATATAGCTATCCTTGGTTGGAGATTACAAAAACTACTTCTATTTGCAAAGAATTTACTTTATTGGAAAGACTCATTTTGACTAGATAAATACATTTATGATGACAAGTGTCACTTTAAATTTAGTGTACTGTATACCTGGTAATAAATGTTAACTATGACTCAAGGCTTTTTGAGATTTTTCCATACAATTAAAATAAAATCATCTGAATGATATCACATTTTGAATGCTAAGATACTTTTAAAGCTTCATTCTTGAGTTAAAATAATTGCATGAAGTGCAGTAGGAGCTCCAACACTGCAGTGTTAAAGTAAGTTATGGTGTCTTGGACCATCACTATAGAATACTGTAATACTTCTATATAAGCAATATTGCCAGCCTAAAATGTTCAAAAGTCATACGTCAGGCCCTAGAAATCATGAGATTGGCTTAAAAATAATGAAATTTAAAATAAATAAATTTTGTCATCTTTTTATTTGCCTTGAGGCTTTTGAGCTTTAGCATTCATGCTGATCACATTTTCCAGCTTTTCTCCATAACCACGAGGACTTGAAAGTTACTTAAAAAAAAATGAAAACTTAGATTCTCACATAATCACATGCCTCCAGAATCTGGGGGTATAATTCCCTCTCCCCTTCCCCCCACAAATTATTGAAAGAGTATGCAACACTGTAACAGAGTAATACAAATTGCAAGGGAGCAGAAAAAGCCATTCTGGATGTCCTTTCCACTTCTCTAAAATAAAGGTTGAGTAATCTATTTAAAATGAACATTATTTATTATGCTGCTGTTGGCAAAAACAAATTTCCAACTCCTAGATATTTATGAAGGAAGAAGCTGTTTTTGCAATCTCACCAAATGGCTTGATGAGAAATTAGCTCAGGTACTACTAATCTGCACTTAATCCTCTCTCAAACTGAGATGTAAATGTACTAACTCCAAGATATGTCTTCGTGGATAATTAATGAGGATCTCAAAAATAATAGCATGTGAATGTTCATCTGATTTTTAAAAGAGCTAGAAGAGCCTCTTCAGGAGGCTGTAGACATTGACATGAAGTCACTTTCCCAAGCTAAGATCATTTGACCTTATATAATAGTTTTTGAACCTTGATTACACAGAACCTCTGTACTTTTTAGCAGACCTTCACAAATACAGGATTTTAATAAAATAATAAAGGAAAAAACAGATTAACATTTAATCAAACCATTCCTCTCCTTTTTAGATGGATACTGAAGTAGTTTATGCACAAATTTCCTAATTAAATTTTAAAGTGGAATTGGAATTAAAATATTTACAGAATATAAAATAAATGGAAAGGTGTCTCTCTCTTCCCTGAATTTCTAAATGTAAGCATTCCTTGGAAACAAACAGCAGCATTGTCCTAATGCAAGAAAACCAAGAAGGAAAACATAGTAATAAAAAACATTGTAGTAACAAAATGAACTATAAATGTACCAGTACTATAAAAACAATCTAGTTTTACAATATAGTGTTAGTGAATTGCAAAAATTAAACAAACTGCATGAAAGCTGAAATGTAAACTAGATTTTTATTTTTTTTCAGTTTTAGCAATCAAAGATGTTTAACATTTTAAGTATATTTTTAAAAAATTGGCTTAAATTTTCAAAGGTAATGAGTAAATTTGGGGCCTCCATTTTGGGGTATCCAAGTTCAAACACACTACAGGGTGTCTTGTCAACCTAACGGGTGTTTTTTGAGAGATCAGAAGCTCAGGATTTTCTGAACATGAGGTCCCTTTAAGGTATGGCATTTTGTTTACCCAAAATCATTATCCACTTTTGAAAATGTAGGCCGCTATATCTGTCTCAGGGGTGCTGCTTTAAGACAGACAAGTGGAAAATCCATTTCTGGAGCTGCTTAAGTTAAGCATAGCTGGGCTTATCCAAACATCCTTGGTCTAAAAGCTGGACTGGAAATTTCTCAAGTACAGGCTTTCTCACAAGAGTTCCAATTCTTCTTGGTTTAAGCCAGGACACAAAAATAATACAAAAACAATTTCTGTTGCAGTATTCTAGCATTTCCACACTCAGACAAACCCGAGAAGTGTAAAGACACAGGGGAAAAAAACATATAAACAAAACAAAAAGGTTACCAAACTGTTTAGAAACTGAAAAATGGTTGTGGTTCAATTTGAGGTTTGGGCAAATATTTATCTCAGCCAGAACCCGGGCTCAGGCTGGGTTGGTTTTTATTGAGTACTGTTCTCCAGAAGTGTAACTTTCACATAAAACAAAATGTAAGTCTCCGGCCAATATGGTTGTGAAGAAACCATTCAAAACTTGAACTAAGCATGAACAAGTACACTGGTGTCCTGAGTTTACAGATAGTCTGAGAGTTGCAAACTGCCTCATCCATCTCAATAGGGCATTAGCTCAGGTTAAGGATTATATGGCAGTAGGGAATAGACTGGATTTCTTAACTGTTCACTTTCAGACATGGTAACATTAGCTTTTTAAAGGTGTAGGATTTTTAAAGAAAAGTGTAGTTTTTGGAGTTGATAGCTGGGCTTCATTGAAACATATTTTTAACCTTAAACTTCTTTTGCTTGGAAATCTAGTCATACTGTCATCCCATTTCACTGCTGCTCTACCTACTGGTAAAACATTGTCTTGCAAAGTGAGAGTGATCAGTACATTAAAACTATCATTAGTGTTGTTTTAGTTAAATGTATTCTTTACCCTTTCCAGATCATTTTCTTAATTTGCTCCTGGATTAATTCAAACCCAGATTCTACTAGCTAGACAAGGTGGTAGACTTTTCTCGTAACAGAGCGGTTTCTTAGAGTGATAGTTTAGGACCACAGCTGTTTTGAGATGGTTTGCCAAGTGTAGCTGGAAATGATGATTGTATTGACATACTATATTAGGCAGAGTGATCCACATTTTATTTTGTAGCTCTGTGTAGCAAGGATACTATTTGACTCAACTGTTTATAGCAGTGTCTAATAAGAGATTTTCTGCTCTTTTTTAGGTTACATTAAGCATGAAACATAGACATTAGCTGTGGCAGAGTTATTTATAGTTCAGGCCAGGGTAGGATTCTAGTTTGAATTTCTTTTGTAGTTAAGAACTTTTTGATAAGATTGCAAAAGCAAATCAGATTAGGACAGCTCTTACTAACCTGTAGACCCCATTTACTAGACACTTAAGAGCTAGTATAAATTTGCCACCTTTGATCTAAAATCTCTGGGTCATTGTTTGTTTATTTATTTCAGATGACTCTACTCAAGTGGAAGCATTTGAATTGCATTGTTTGTGGTGGGGGTCCATACAGCCTGTAATGGACATAACCTAAAGTGCTGTTGCCGCCCCAAAGTGCTTAAAAAATCATGAATAAGGCCCCCCCAAAACCATAAGTGACTTAAAAATCGTAAGATATTTTTACAAAATAATACATTTGGGGTTCATTGTTTGAACTTTTAGGATGCACGCAGGTTACGTTTCAAAATTTTCTTCACAACTATGAAGGCTAGAAATCTACTTTTTCAAAAAATAAATGAAAGCTGAGGTTCTCATGTAATCACTTGACTCCAGGAGCTTGAGTGTTGGGTAAAACACCAAATACGGTGAGACTCATTATAAAATCAAGAGAGTTAGCAACACTGCTGGACACAGGAAGGATTTTGTGCTCTGTTGGTTAGAAGCAGGTTATGCACTGAGAAAAGGGAGATTTAAAAGGCGAAATCCTGGACTTTTTATGTCAATGGGAGTTTTTTCATTCATGTTCAGCCAGGATTTTACTCAAAATCTGTTACTGAGCTGTAAAATGACACAACCCTCTCTCTCTTGATCACTACATATCTTTCTAATAGTGAATTTGTTCTGACTGTAAAAACCTGATCAGAAGGTGCTTTATTCTAATTTACTGTACATGCCAGCTTCTGCTTTCAAGAAACAAAAGGGGGCTGTGCTTAAATTCTCTTGACCTGCACAAAGGGCTCTATCCTGAGAAAACATGCATTGTTTAGAAGGTGGTGCAATTTAAGCAGCTGCCCACTATGCTGAGTGCTGACTTGCTCCGAATCTAACAACAAACTGGAGTAAAGAGAATACAGCTCGCTCAGCAGCCAATGGGCAACTTTCCATTTTAGTGGCAGGAAGCCTGTTTCAGGGATTCCTTTATTAGTGTGACCTCTGTGTGTCATGCATACTAGGAGAGGATTTGCTCATTCACAAAAGCTGATCATCTTGGCTCCACATGACATAGTTGAATGGTCCCTGCAATACGTTCCAAGTCTTAGTTCTGTCCTAATGTGGTGGTTATGGTTAAGAAAAAGTTGCTGCTTATCAAATCAGAATAGACAACCAGAAAGCTGCAGATATGTGCAGATATAGGTGGCTACTTGAACATTTAGGTTTTTTGAAGGTAATTACTTGGATCCATAATACTTTGAGGCATCCTATTTGATCCCATAAGCTCTGTGGAGCTCTACTCAGCTGGTGCTTAGACAACAGACCTCCAAAGAACACCTATGTGTTGCTGGCAATAGTGTTATGGTGCAGCAGGTGACTGCTTTGAGTCAGCAGTGACTGAATGCCTCAGCATGGTTTTATATGGCACTTTGCTTCAGGAGGCACCCATGTTGGATTCTGCTTTTATACAGTATTTGAGTTATACACCCGTGGAAAAACATTGTTACTGGTAGAGGAAGATCTTGCAAATAATAATACAATGGATCATTGCTTTAAGCCACTTTTATTCGTAAATGCGTAGACAATTGTAGGATAACCCATACAACGATGAGGACTCGACAGGGCTGCCTCCTGAACAAAACACTCCCCCTGCAAAACAGTGCCTTTCTGGCACTTGCAGTGCTGCTATAAACTGCAGGTCAGTACAGTAGCTTTGCTCCAGTTTGCTGGATTTGGAACAAGTAAGCACTGCGCTTAATGATACTTACCATTCAAGGGATGTGTGCTGGTTTTGGGGGTTGTCATAAAACAAAGGTCCAAATCAGTTGAAATCATTTAAAAATAGAACACTTTTTTT